>NW_021703779.1:71392722-71495173 GCF_005190385.1 Monodon monoceros | reverse complement strand
CCACTTTTTCTCTTTTTGTGAGTAGGTATGTGTATGCTTTTGTGTGTGACTTTGTCTGTATAGCTTTGCTTTTACCATGTGTCCTAGGGTAGTGTCTCTCCATGCTTTTTTTTTTTTCTTGTACAGTTTTAGCACTAGTTGTCATTGGTGGATTTTTTTTTTGGTTTGGTTTCACTCTTCTTTCTTTCTTTTATTTTATTACTTTCAAAAATTCTTTTAATAATTATTTTAATACCTTTATTTTATTATTTTATTTTACATTATTTTGTCTTCTTCTTTATTTATTTATTTTCTTCCTTTTATTCTGAACCATGTGGATGACAGGCTCCTGGTGCTACAGCCAGGCATCAGGGCTGTGCCTTGGAGGTGTGAGAGCCAAGTTCAGGACACTGGTCCACAACAGACCGCCCAGCTCCTCTTAATATCAAATGGTGAATATCTCAGAGGTCACCATCTCAGTGCCAAGAGCCAGCTCCATTCAATGACCAGAAAGCTCCAGGTGTGAACAACCAATGCCAAGCAACTAGCAAGACAGGAACACAGCCCAACCCATTAGCAGAGAGGCTGCCTAAAATCATAATAAGTTCGAAGACACCCCAAGACAAACCACGGGACGTGATCATGCCCACCAGAAATACAAGATCCAGCCCCATCCACCAAAACATAGGCACCAGTCCCATCCATTAGGAATCCTACACAACCCACTGAAACAAACTTACCCACTGGGGGCAGACACCAAATCAACGGGAACTACGAACCTGCAGCGTGTGAAAAGGAGACCCCAAACACAGTAAGTTAAGCAAAATGAGAATACAGAGAAAAACACAACAGATGAAGGAGCAAGGCAACATAGCAAGCAGACCTAACAAAAGTAGATGAAAGAGGCAGCCTACCTGAAAAAGAATTCAGAATAGTGATAGTAAAGATGATCCAAAATCTTGGAAATAGAATGGAGAAAATACAAGAAACGTTTAACAAGGACATAGAAGAACTAAAGAGCAAATAAATGGTGACGAAGAACACAATAAATGAAATTAATAATTCTCTAGAAGGGATCAATAGCAGAATAACTGAGGCAGAAGAACAGATAAGTGACCTGGAAGATAAAATAGTGGAAATAACTACGGCAGAAGAGAATAAAGAAAAAAGAATGAAAAGAATTGAGGACAGACTCAGAAACTTCTGGGACAATATTATATGCACCAACATTCGAATTGTAGGGGTCCCAGAAGAAGAAAAGAAAAAAAAAAGGGACTGAGAAAATATTTGAAGAGATTATAGTTGAAAACTTCCCTAATATGGGAAAGAAAATTGTTAATCAAGTCCAGGAAACACAGAGAGTAACATACAGGATAAATCCAAGGAGAAACACACCAAAACACATATTAATCAAAATATCAAATATTAAATACAAAGAAAAAGTATTAAAAGCAGGAAGGAAAAACCAACAAATAACACCCAAGGGAACCCCATAAGGTTAACAGCTGATCTTTCAGCAAAACTCTGCAAGCCAGAAGGGAGTGGAAGGAAATATTTAAAGTGATGAAGGAGAAAAACCTAAAAGCAAGATTACTCGGGCTTCCCTGGTGGTGCAGTTGTTGAGAGTCCACCTGCCGATGCAGGGGACACGGGTTCGTGCCCCGGTCTGGGAAGATCCCACATGCCGTGGAGCGGCTGGGCCCGTGAGCCATGGCCGCTGAGCCTGCGTGTCTGGAGCCTGTGTTCCGCAACGGGAGAGGCCACAACAGTGAGAGGACCGCGTACTGCAAAAAAAAAAAAAAAAAAAAAAAAAAGATTACTTTGCCCAGTAAAGTCCTCATTCAGATTTGACAGAGAAATTAATACTTTTAGAGACAAGCAAAAGCTAAGAGAATTCAACACCACAAAGCCAGTTTTACAACAAATGCTAAAGGAAATTTTCTAGGCAGGAAATACAAGAGAAGGGAAGGAGCTACAATAACAAACCCAAAACAATTAAGAAAACTGTAATAGGAACATTCATATTGATAATTACCTTAAATGTAAATGGATTAAATGCTCCAACCAAAAGACATACGCTGGCTGAATGGATACAAAAACAAGACTAGTATATATGCTCTCTAAAAGACAACCACTTCAGACCTAGAGACACATACAGATGGAAAGGGAGGGGATGGTAAAAGATATTCCATGCAAATGGAAATCAACAGAAAGCTGGAGAAGCAACTCTCATATCAGACAAAATAGACTTTAAAACAAAGACTCTTACAACAGACAAAGAAGGACATTACATAATGATAAAGGGACCAATCCCAGAAGAAGATGTAACAATCTCAAATACTTATGCACCCAACAGGGGAGAGCACCTCAATACATAAGGAAAAGGGTAACATTCATCAACAGGGAAATCGACAGTAACACAATAATAGTAGGAGAAATTAACACCCCACTTTCACCAATGGATATATCATCCAAAATGAAAATAAATAAGGAAACACAAGCTTTAAATGATACATTAAACAAGATGGACTTAATTGATATTTATAGGACATTCCCTCCAAAAACAACAGAATACACATTTTTCTCAAGTGCTCATGGAACATTCTCTAGGATAGATCATATCATGGGTCACAAATCAAACCTTGCTAAATTTAAGAAAATTGAAATTGTATCAAGTATCTTTTCTGAGCAAAATGCTATGAGACTAGTATCAATTACAGGAAAAGATCTTTAAAAAGTAAAAACACATGGAGGCTGAACAATATACTACTTAATAACCAAGAGATCACTGAAGAAATCAAAGAGGAAATCAAAAAATACCTAGAAACAAATGACAATGAAAACACAATGACCCAAAACCTATGGAATGCAACAACAGCAGTTCTAAGAGGGAAGTTTATAGCAATACAATCCTACCGTAAGAAACAAGAAACATCTCACATAAAAACGAGCCTTACACCTAAAGCAATTAGAGAAAGAAGAACAAAAAAATAAACCCCAAAGTTAGCAGAAGGAAAGGAATCATAAATATCAGATCAGAAAAAAAAAAAGGAATGAAGGAAAAAATAGCAAAGCTCAATAAAACTAAAAACTGGTTCTTTGAGACGATATACAGAATTGAAAAACCATTAGCCAGACTCATCAAGAAAAAAGGGAGAAGACTGAAATCAATAGAGTTAGAAATGAAAAAGGAGAAGTAACAATTGACACTGCAGGAATACAAAGGATCAGGAGAGATTACTACAAGACACACTATGTCAATAAAATGGACAACCTGGAAGAAATGGACAAATTCTTAGAAACGCACAACCTTCCAAGACTGAACCAGGAAGAATTAAAAAATATGAACAGACCATTCACAAGCACTGAAATTGAAACTGTGATTAAAAATCTTCCAGCAAAAACAAAAGCCCAAATCCACATGGCTTCACAGGCGAATTCTACCAAACATTTAAAGAAGAGCTATCACCTATCCTTCTCAAACTCTTCCAAAATATAGCAGAGGGAGGAACACTCCTAAACTCGTTCTACGAGGCAAAGATCACCCTGATACCAAAACCAGACAAAGATGTCACAAAGAAATAAAACTACAGGTCAATATCACTGATGAACATAGATGCAAAAATCCTCATCAAAATACTAGCAAACAGAATCCAACAGCACAGTAAAAGGATAATGCACCATGATTAAGTGGGGTTTACTCCAGCAATGCAAGGATTCTTCAATGTATGCAAATCAATCAATGTGATACACCATATTAAAAAATTGAAGGAGAAAACCCATATAATCATCTCAATAGATGCAGAGAAAGTTTTCGACAAAATTCAACAGCGATTTATGATTAAAACCCTCCAGAATGTAGGCATAGAGGGTACTTTCCTCAACATAATAAAGGACATATATGACAAACCCACAGCGAACATCATCCTCAATGGTGAAAAACTGAAACCATTTCCACTAAGATCAGGAAAAAGGCAAAGTTGCCCACTCTCACCACTATTATTCAACATAGTTTTAGAAGTTTTAACCAGCAATCAGAGAAGAAAAATAAATAAAAGAAATCCAAATCGGAAAAGAATTTAAAGATGTCACTTTTTGCAGATGACATGATACTAAATATAGAGAATCATAAAGATGCTACCAGAAAACTACTAGAGCTAGTCAATGGATATAGTAAAGTAGCAGGATACAAAATTAATGCACAGAAATCTCTTGCATTCCTATACACTAATGATGAAAAATTTGAAAGTGAAATTAAGAAAACACTCCCATTTACCATTGCAACCAAAAGAATTAAATATCTAGGAATAAACCTCCCTAAGGAGACAAAAGACCTGTATGCAGAAAATTATAAGACACTGATGAAAGAAATTAAAGATGATACAAATAGATGGAGAGATATACCGTGTTCCTGGATTGGAAGTATCAACATTGTGAAAATGACTCTACTACCCAAAGCAATCTACAGATCCAATGTAATCCCTATCAAACTACCACTGGCATTTTTCACAGAGCTAGCACAAAAAAGTTCACAATTTGTATGGAAACACAAAATGCCCCGAAGAGCCAAAGCAATTTTGAGAAAGGAAAACGGAGCTGGAGGAACCAGGCTCGCTGTCTTCCGAAAATACTACAAAGCTACAGTAATCAAGACAGTATGGTACTGGCACAAAAACAAAAATATAGATGAATGGAACAGGAAACGAAGCCCAGAGATAAACCCACACACATATGGTCACCTTATCTTTGATAAAGGAGGCAAGAATATACAGTGGAGAAAAGACAGCCTCTTCAATAAGTGGTGCTGGGTAAACTGGACAGCTACATGTAAAATAATGAAATTAGAACACTCCCTAACACAACACACAAAAATAAACTCAAAATGGATTAAAGACCTAAATGTAAGGCCAGACACTATCGACCTCTTAGAGGAAAACATAGGCAGAACACTCTATGACATAAATCACAGCAAGATCCTGTTTGACCCACCTCCTAGAGAAATGGAAATAAAAACAAAAATAAACAAATGGGACGTAACGAAACTTCAAAGCTTTTGCACAGCAAAGGAAACCATAAACAAGACAAAAAGACAGCCCTCAGAATGGGAGAAAATATTTCCTAAAGAAGCAACTGACAAAGGATCAATCTCCAATATTTAAAAACAGCTCATGCAGCTGAATATCTAAAAGACAAACAACCCAAACCAAAAATTGGCAGAAGAGATAAATATACATTTCTCCAAAGGAGATGTACAGGTTCCCAACAAACACATGAAAGAATACTCAACATCATTAATCATTAGAGAAATGCAAATCAAAACTTCAATGAGATATCATCTCACACCAGTCAAAATGGCCATCATCAAAATATCTGCAAACAGTAAGTGCTGGAGAAGGTGTGGATCAAAGGCAACACTCTTGCACTGTTGTTGGGAATGTAAATTGATACAGCCACTATGAAGAACAGTATGGAAGTTCCTTAAAAAACTAAAAATAGAACTACCATACGACCTAGCATTCCCACTACTGGACATATACCTTGAGAAAACCATAATTCAAAAAGAGTCATTTACCAAGATGTTCATTGCAGCTCTATTTACAATAGCCAGGACATGGAAGCAACCTAAGTGTCCATTAACAGATGAATGGATAAAGAAGATGTGGTACATATATACAATGGAATATTACTCAGCCATAAAAAGAAACGAAACTGAGTTATTTGTAGTGAGGTAAATGGACTTATAATCTGTCATACAGAGTGAAGTAAGTCAGAAAGAGAAAAACAAATACCATATGCTAACACATATATATGGAATCTAAAAAAAAAATGGTCATGAACAACCTAGGGACAAGACGGGAATAAAGACACAGACCTACTGGAGAATGGACTTGAGGATACGGGGAGGGGGAAGGGTAATTTGGGATAAAGTGAGAGAGTGGCATGGACATATATACACTGCCAAATGTAAAATAGACAGCCATTGGGAAGCAGCCCCATAGAACAGTGAGATCACTCCATTGCTTTATGACCACCTAGAGGGGTGGGATAGGGAGGGAGGTAGGGCGGGAGATGCAAGAGGGAAGAGATATGGGGACATATATATATGTATAACTGATTCACTTTGTTATAAAGCAGCAACAAACACACCATTGTAAAGCAATCATACTCCAATGAAGATGTTAAAAAAGAAAAAAATAATGCACCCGCTTTCTTTGTATGTTGATTTTATATCCTGCAACTATACTGAATTTGTTTATTAGTTCTAACAGGTTTTTTGGTGGAGACATTAAAATTTTCTATATTTTTATATTTCTAAATCTTCATATCACGTTTTAACTATAACAACTACTTTTTCCTCTCCAATTTGTGTGTCTTTTATTTCTTTTTCTTGCCTAATTGCTCTGGTTAAGATTTTCTATGTTGAATGGGAGTGGTGAGAGTAAGCATACTTGTTCCTGATCTTAGAGGAATAGCTTTCAACCTATCACCATTGAGTATAATGTTAGCTGTAGGTTTGTTGTATATGTTCTTTATTATGTTAAGGCATGTTCTTTTTATATCCAATATTTTAAGGTTTTAATCATGAAAGCATGTTTAATTTTTTTAGATGTTTTTCTGCATCTATTGAGATGATTTCACCTATCGTTCTATTAATATGGTGTACACACTTATTAATTTGTGTGTGTTGAACCATCCTTGCATCCAAGGGATAAATCCCAAATGGTCATGTTGTATAGTCCTTGTAATATGTTGAGTTCAGTTTGCTAAAAATTTTTGAGAAGTTTTGTCTCTATAGACATCAGGGATATTGATATATATAGTTCTGTTCTTGTACTGTCTTTATCTGGCTTTGGTATCTGGGTCACGCTGGCCTTGAAAAATAAATTTGGAAGTGTTCCCTTCTCTTAAAATTTTTGCAAGTTTTTGAGAAAGATTGGTATTATTTATCCTTTATATGGTTAGTTGAATTCACCAATGGAGCCATCTGGTCCTGGATTTTTCTGTGTTGGGAAGTTTTTGATTACTGATTCAATTTTCTTACTTGTTATTGATCTATTTATATTTTCTAGCTTTTCTTGATTTAGATTGGTAGGTAGTATGTTTCTAGGAATTTATCCATTCTTCTAGGTTGCTTAATTTGTTGGCAAATAATTGTTCATAGTAGCTCTTATGATCCTACGTATTTATGTAGTATCAGTTTTAGTGTCTCCTGTTATTTTTGATTTTGAGTCTTCTTTATTTTTTTCTTCATGTGTGTAGCCAAATGTTTGTCAATTTTGTTTTCTTTTTTGAAAAACATGTTATGTTTTTTGCTCATTTTTTGATCTGTTTTTTTCTTCTCCATTTTGTTTGTTTCTCCTCTGATCTTTGTTATTGCCTTCCTTCTGTTAACTTTGAGCTCTTTGTTTTTCTAGTTTCTTGAGTTGTAAAGTCAGGTCGTTTATTTGAAGTTTTATTTCTGTTAACATTATACGTTTATTGCTATAAATTTTCTTCTCAATGCTACATTTGAAGCATCACATAAGTTTTGGTATGCTGTGTTTCCATTTTCTTTTGTTACAAGATATTTTATGATTTCACTCTAGATTCGTCGTTGACCAACTGGTTGTTCCATAGAGTGTTATTTAGCTTCCATGCAAAGCAAATTTTCCAGTTTATTTCTTGTTACTGATTTCCAGTTTCATATCATTGTATTTGGAAAAGATAATTGATATAGTTTTATTCTTAAATTTTCTAAGATTTATTTTATGACCTAACATATGATCTATCCTGAAGAATGTTCTATGTGCAGTTAAGAAGAATGTATATTCTGCTGCTCTTGGGTGGAATGTTATGTATATGTCTGATAGGCCCATTTAGTCTAAAGTATATTTCAAGTCTAATGTTTCCTTATTGATTTTCTGTCTGAATCATCTATCCATTATTGAAAGTGTAAGGCTGAAATCCCCCACTATTATAGTACTTTATCTATTTGTTCCTTCAGTTCTCTTAGTATTTGATTAATATACTTAGGTGCTCTAATGGAGGGTGCATATAAATTTACAATTGTTATATCCTCATGATGAATTGACCCCTATATCATGACCTTTATTGTCTTTTGGTCAAGCTTCTTACTTAGGGCCTATTTTGTCTGACATAACTATAGCTACCCTTGTTCCCTTTTGGTTTCCTTTTGCATGCAGCATATTTTTCTATCTTTTCTATTTCAGCCTATGTGTGTCCTTAAACCTGAAGTGAATCTCTTATAGGCAGTATATAGTTGGGTCTTGTTTTTCAATCAATTCAGCCACTTTATTCCTTTTGGTTGGATAATTTAATCCATTTATATTTAAAGTAATCATTGGTATGTAGGTACTTACTAATGCCATCTTATTAATTATTTTCTGAATATTTTTAGTTCTTTTGTTCCTTTCTTCTTCTCTTGCTGTCTGTGAATTGATGACTTTCTGTAGTGGTGTGCTTTGATTCCCTTCTCTTTATCTTTTATATATGAATTTTTGGGTCTTGCTTTGTGGTTACCATGAGGGTTATATAAAATCTCTTATAGATATGTCTATTTTAAGCTGATAACAACTTCAATTGCATACAAAAACTTTTCCCTTTTATTCTTCCCTCCACATTTTATGTTTTTGATGTCACATTTTTTGAAATCATTTTTATTTTGTATCCTTTAACAAATTACTAGAGCTAATCTAATATTTTGTCCTTTAACTTTTATAATAGAGTTAAATGATTAATCTACCACCATATTACAGCATTGGAGTATTCTGAATTTGACTGTATACTTACCTTTACTTATGTGATTTATATTTTCATATGTTCTCATGTTAATTAGTGTACTTTCATTTCAGGTTGAAAAATTCATTTCAGCATTTCTTGTAAAGCAGGTCTAGCAGTGATGATCTCCCTCAGCTTTTGTTTGTCTGGAAAAGGCTTTGTCTCTTATTCATTTCTAAAGGACAACTTTGCTGGGTAAAATATTCTTGGTTGGCAAGGTTATTTTTTTCTTTCATCAAGTTGAATATATCACCTCACTTTCTCATGGCCTGCAAGGTTTCTGCTGCACAACCTCTGATAACCTTATAGAGTTTCCCTTATATGTTAGGAAAATTTTCTCTTGCTGGTTTTAATCTTTTAAAATTCTCTCTTTGTCTTTGAGTTTTAGGAAGTTTTATTTTAATTTGTCTTAGAGATCTTTTGGGGTTGAAATTTTGGGGTGACCCTCTTAGCTTCATGAATTTGGATATACAAATCTCTCCTCAAAATGGTAAGTTCTCAGTCATTATTTCTTTAAATAAGTTTTCTGCCCCTTCTCTCTCTCTTCTCCTTCTGGGACTCCAATAAAGTGTAGATTGTTTCTTTTAACAGTATCCTTTATCTCACACAGGCTTTCTTCCCTCTTTTTCATTCTTTTTTCTTTGTTCTTCACCAAGTGGACAATTTCAAATGAGCTGTCTTCAACTTCACCAATCATCTTCTCTTGATACTCTCAATTGCATATTTCATTTATTGTGATTTCTAGAGTTTCTCTTTGATTCTTTTTTATGATTTCTATCTCTCTGTTAAACGTCTTGTTTTACTTGTTTTCCTGATTTCTCTGAATTGTCTTTCTGTGTTTTCTTGTAGCTTATTGAGCTTCCTTAAAACAACTATTTGAATTATTTATTGAGAAATTGAAGACATTCATTTAATTGGTCTTAGTTATTGGAAAATTATTGTGTTCCTTTGATGATGTCATGTGTCCTTGATTTTTCATGTTCCTTGAAGACTCAAGCATTTGAAGGAGAAGTCACCATCTCCAGTCTTTACTGTCTGGCTTTTGGAGAGAAATATCTTCAGTAGTCAGCCCTGCTAGGGTTTCTGAAGCTTTCTCAGATCTTTTCTATGTATATTCCCAGTCCACATTTCTTGTTCCCTCTTGGGGAGATTCTTAAGATTGTATGCTTTCTTTTGATTCTACAAAGTCAGGCTGGGCACTCATAGCCTCCCATTTGCTTTGCTTATGGAAGTACTGAATGCTCTAGTGTGTGTGATTTATCCCAATTGTACAGAGTTGGGCCAGCTTTCTGCACATGTGCACTAGATATCTGTAAAGGCTCACTCTTGCAACTCTCAGGGGTGTATACAGGGAGCTGGCCATGGAGGGTGGTGAGGTGTTTTTTAATTTAACTAATGCTCTTTTATCAATTGTGCTTAGTGTGCTGTAAAGCCCATTTAACTAATTCTCCATTTCAAATTTTGTATATTTTAGTTTCAGAGTTTTCTCTTGGTAGTTCTGTTTTTTGTAATTTCATTGTTATAATTAAATGCTCCATCTTATATCACAGGAGTCTGCAAACTATAGCCCATGCCTTATATTTGTATGGCTTGCATGCTAACAAATACATTTACATTTTAAAGGGATGCAAAAAAATATGCAACAGAAAATTACAAAGCCTAAAATATATACTATCTATCTACAGAAAAAAAAATGTTTGCCAATTCCTTCCTCACCCATTGATTAATCTTCTCCTCTAATCTTTTATATTTAAAAAATATACCTATAATTTAAAAATTATTTTATACTAACTGCAAAATCTGGCTTTTTGTTGTATCTGAAATTCTTGACTCTTTTAATCTTCCAAATTTGGTCCCATTTTTCTGTTTGTTCGCTTATAATTTTTTATTACATTTTGAAATAATGTATAAAATTCTTCCTAAAAGAAAATTAGAGATTAAATAATATTTTCCCCTAAGAAAGTACAGACCCCTCCCTTCCTCGGTTAAACTGCTAAGGTGAAGGGCTAATTTATTTTTCTTCATGTTTGATTAATTGGTATCTGGATTGGATTACAGCTTTAATAAGTTTCAATTCAACATTGGTTTCAAATGTTTTAAGGGGAGGATCACACTCTTCCCTCCAGTAGGGCATGGTATCTAAGCATCCATGAGGCTTTGGAGATCTTTGTGTTTTACAACCCAACTACCAAATTTCTTTGCCAACAGTGGTCAATACCTGCTCTCTAGCCCCTATCCTGGATTTCTGTGCCACCAGATATACCTCTCTTCCCTCTTGCCCTACCCTGACCTTCTAAAGCGCTATACACTTGGATAAAGCCCTATTCAGAAGAATTGTATGGTGGCAAGAACTTTTTTGCTATCTGAGGCTCTTCCAGTTTTCCATCTGTCCTGCCAGCCCAGGAGTGCTATTAAAATGTCAGTTGGTTTATCTTTATGCTAGGAATGTATACCCCTTTGGGGGGAGGTTCACACTTTGTAGTTTTTTCAAAGGTATGTCCACAAATTCTTTGTTACTTAATTTCCTCCTTTGAGAGTGTCTTGGAATTAGTGACTTGATTCTAGTAACTAAGTTGTGGCAGAATTGATGGTATGTCACTCCTAGATTAGGTTACGAAAAGGGTGTAGCTTCTTTCCTGGGTATCTCTCTCATTTTCTCTCTCTTGACTCACTTATTCTGGTGGAATCCAGCTGCTATGTTATAAGACAATTCAGGGGAGAGAGAAGTCATCTGCCATGTTGTAAAGACTTTTAGGCAGATTATGAAGAGACGTACATGAGTGAACACGGAAACAGATCCTCCCCTATTCAACCCTGGATGACAGTTTGACTGCAATCTCCTGAGATATCCTGAGCCAGAACCACCCCAGTAAGCTACTCCTGGACTGATGACCCACAGAAATTGTGAGATTGGAAATGTTTATTGTTTTAAGCCACTAAGTTTGGAGTAATTTGTTACATAACAATAGATAACTAATATATTTCTCCATCATATGTGCCTTCAAAAGTTAAATTGCTTGGGAGTCTTGCCTCAGCTTGGAAGGGTTTGGCTCTCTTTGGAAATTAGTTCATATAGATTACTTTGCATTATCAACTCACTGATTTGTTTAAAATGAGGTTTTTGTAGCTTATCTGGTGTCATTTTAATTGTTAAGGTGAAATAGGACAAGGGAGATGGAATAAGAAATGATGTGAGAATTCTCTAGCAATCTTCTACATCCTAACTGGAAGCAGAACTCTTTGACATTTGAATGACTTGAATTTTTCTGAACAAACTATTAACAGGTGATTACTCTGGAAGAGGAAAAGGCCAGAAGCCATGGTGGTTTTCTGGGTTTCTTTGTTTAGATTTGCCATTTGTACGCTCTTTCACTCTTCATATTCTTCCCTGTTGCTTCAAAATACTATCAGAGCACTGCTAGTTGTGAAGATTCTTCCGATATTGGGCAATCTGGCTACATACCTTTACAGATTTTATCTTTTAGTTTCACTTAATATCTAGTTTGTGGTAGTTTTCTGATTCTTGTTATTTTTTTTACAGTTTCCAAGAGGAAAAGTGGAAAAATTTAGAACTAATTTTCCACCATGTTTCTACCAGATTCTTAAACCCCACTCCAATCAAGTTTTGTAATCACTATTCTATTTAAAATGTTTTTTATTAAGCTCATTGGTGACCTTAATAGTACTAAATCCAATGGTTAATTCTTGTCCCTTATGTTCCTGACCTATCATTCACCTTTAATACAGTTGATCACTTCATTTTCCTTGAAATGCTGTCTTCACTTGGATTCCAAGACACTACACACTCTTAGGAGTATTTTCCCTCTTATCTCACTGGTTACTCTCTTTCAGTCTCCTTTGTTGGTTCTTCCTCATCTCCCTAAAATCTTATTCTTGGATTGCTCCATAAATCAGTCCTTGAAATCCTTCTTTTCTCTAAAATAAATCCTTTGATATCATTCAGAGATATCTACATGTCAATTAATTGACCAATTATATATTTCTCTATTTAATTTCTTAAATGTATTTTTATAGCCAAGACTGCTCTCCTGAACTTTAGAGTTGCATGTACCACTGCCTATCTGATACTTCTTCTTGACTGTTTAATTGATATCTCAATATTAACATGTCCAAATTTGAATTCCTAGTTTCCTCCCCCCATCCTCTGACCATAAACTTGTTTTTTACAGTCTTTCCCATCACAGTAAATGACAAATATTCTTTATATTGTTGACTGGGACCAAATTCTTGATATTACCCTGAGTTCTCTATTTTATTATACCCTACATCCAAATCTCAGAAAATCCTGTTTCTTCTAACTTTAAAACATATGACCAATCTGACAACTTCTCACCACCTCCACTGCTACCTGTCTGATAAAAGCCTTCATCATTTCTCACCTAGATCATTGAGGTAGCTGTCTAAATAGTCTACTTGGGGCTACCCTTGTCCCCTTACAGTCTATTCTCAATAAGAATCCTGGGTGATACTATTAAATCATAAATCAAATTATGTCACACAGTCCTGTCAAAACCTTTCAATTGTTCATAACTCAGAGTATGAGCCAAAGACCTTAATCCCTATTAATTTACTAACTTTATGTCCTGTAATTCTCCCCTTACTTACTTACATTAGTCTTTGAAATTGCTGCTCCCTTGGCCTATAGTGCCATTTTTTCAGGTATCTGCATGGCTGGCTTCCTCCCATATTTATGTTGTCTTCTCACTTAGGCTTTTCCTGACCACCCTATTTAAAACTACCAACCTCACCCAGCACTCTCCATCTTTCTTCCTTACTTAATTTTTATTCATAGCATTTACCACTTCATACTATACTATGTAATTTATTGATATTTATTATGTTTAATGTCTCTCTTCATTAGATTATAAACTATATTAAGACAAGAATCATATATTTTGTTTTGGTAACTATGGTATCCTTAGAGCATAGAACAGAGCTAGGCACTAATAAGGGCTCAAGAAATATTTGTTCAGTGTACATACAGTTGACCCTTGAATAACGTGGGTTTGAAGTGTGCAGGTCCACCTATACACTGATTTTTTTCAATAAATACATACTACAGTACTACACTATCTGAGGTTGGTTGAATCCAAGGATACGGAACTTCAGATACTGAGGGCCCACTGTAAAAGTTACACACGAGTTGTCAATAGCGCAGGGGCTGGCATCCTTAACTCCCGCATTGTTCAAGTGTCAACTGTAGTTTATTACTTACTTTCTCATTTAGCAGGATATTGTGAATGCCTCTCCATTTCAATAAGGATATTTCTACACTATAATCTTATGAATATATGCTATTACATTGTTTGGATAGACCACAGTTTATTTAACCAATTCAGTTGGATTTAATCTTTATCTCCCTAAATAAGTATTCATCAGATTAAATGTGTATCAAATAAATCTGAAATACTGAAAGCCAAATGAATGCTGAAACAAATAACTAAAATTCTAATAACACTAGCCATATTTTCTCAGAAAAAATAATTACTTTCACACTTTCCTAAACCCCTGAAGTTAGTGTTACATCAGATTACTTATGTAAAGAAATAAAAGTGTAGATTTTACTCTATTTTCATTCAGCCCTATCTAATTTCCCACAAAATTTGTCAGGTTAGAAGTTATTTCCAGCCACATATGTCTAAGTGCAAGTATGTTGGCTATGTAAGAGATATGTAAGAGGCAAGTTGATGTCCTAAATTCATTTGAAGGGAGGTTCTAATTTTATTTCACTTAATGCATGAAATTTGCTCCATAATTCATTCCATACCCCTTTTCCTTCATTAATGCCTTTGCACTGACATCAGTGAAATATGTATTGCATACTGTGTGTATGTTTGTGTGTGTGTGTGAGAGAGGGAGAAGAAAGGATATAGGATGAGTTCAGATATGATAGTGGAGTTTATATTAGAAGGAAAGGAGAGCAGCTTAAATTGGGAGTGAACAACTCTAGTCTCTTTCTTTACTCAGCTTCACTATTAAACCTAAAAGAAAATGGTATAAAAATTGTAGATACAAGACAGGTGTCCATAAATGAGTTAACACAACTGGCCTGAGGCTGTCATCTTTACAAAGTCCTGCTTGCAAGGTTGGCCCTTGTTTTGTGTCTAGGAACTTGAATTTGGGGAGGGTTCCCCATATTCTCAGAACTGATCGGACTGGCTCATTGTGCCTAAACTATCTGTACAAGTAATATGGTTTACACTGACCACCTGCCTTCCTTCTGAGAGTCTGAAATTTTGGTACATGATAGGCATATATATATGATTAGCTCTCAGTAAAAATCCTAGACACTTAATCGCTAATAAACTCCCCTGGTAGACATTTCACACATGTTGCCATAATTTGCTGTTGAAGGCATTACATGGGCCCTGTGTGACTCCACTGGGAGAGGATGCTTGGAGCCGTGTATCTGATTTCCTCTGGACTTTGCTCTATGCACTTTGCCTTTTGCTGATTTTGCTTTGTGTCTTTTCACTGAAGTACATCATAGCCATGAGCACAGCAGTAAGCTGAGCCTTACAAATCCTCCTAGAGAATCTTCAAACCTGGGTTTATTTACTAAAATAACACTGACTGACTGAAATATGGAAAAAGTAAATTTTTTGGCAAAAGAAAAAATAAAAGGACAGGGAATGAGAAAACTTTGGTGCTTGGGTGGCTGTGGAATCAACCATAGTATGGAATAACAGCTGAGATGCTGTCTGTTGCGAGAGGTATAAGTTATTTATGGAATTAAAAAATTCTTGGGAAAGTTGGCTTGTTGGATCACCTGGCTACTTTTGGACATGTTGGCTAAAGTGGGGGGGAAAAGTGGATGTGATGTCTTAGGTTTATGTTGTTTTCCTCCTTGTGAGAGGTGAAAGGACCCCCAAATTCCTAAATGTGAGCTTTGGATGGGCCAAAAATGATAAAATGCTTGTGTTGCTATCTCTTTCAAGTGGAAGAAATAAAAGCTTAAATCAGTTCCCCAGGGTTCCAGAAAATCTTTAGATAAACCAGAAAAAAAAATAAGGGGAGAACACTACAGTCATTTCTTCAGCCTAGGTGCTGTTGTTTCAACAGCCCTCCTCCCCTTGCATTCCAGGGCATAACTCCCTACAGCTGTAATTGTTAACCCTGTAAATTTTAAATTTACTGTTAAAGGTTTGAGTAAACTTCCAATCAAGGCGAAAACAAGTTTTAATTTTTCTTTTATTTTCTGACTATTGTATCTGGATACATGATAAAGTAATATAAAAATATTAAATGCTTATAATATTATAAGTGCTAGAGGAATCACCCTGATCAGAAAAAGCATCACAAAAAGAGTTGTTAATGGGACAAAAATCTTTGCTTTTTGTCACTGGTAGCAGGTGAGCAGTTTGAAATTTAAATGCTTTGTGTATCAGAAATGGAACAAATCCCCATAACTGTTAATTTTTACTATTACTTTTGCCTATCAGAGCCTTTCACAAAAAGGAGACAACATAAAATGAGAGTCAGTCTCTATATGAATATAGAATTGAAGTTTTAAAAAGCACTTCTTATTTGCCAATGAATACTTGTTACCTCAGATGTCTGACAGTGCCTGATAGGTTTCTGACCTGATGTGTGTATTTTTGAGCAGGTCAATTTGAATTCTAAAAGTGGCAAGATAAAGACTTAGGAAATACTTCCTCGTCACTTGGACTTGAAACACAGCTATGGGGCCCTGTGCAGTGTCTTGATTTTGCTGCCTCTGAAAGGAAGTCACTGTTGTTTTTGAAATCCTGAATTCATAGATCCTTATATTCTGGACTTATCTCTAAGCTGGAATCTGATACCATCTGCTGTGAAGTTGTTTTAGCTCCAACACTAGCTATGACAAACTGAAATCTGGCAAAATCTCTCCAATCAATGAACGGAACTCAGACTCTGAGTTTCAGATTTAGGATACCGCTCAATATGGCCATAAATTATGAAAGCATCATGGATGATGGCTGGACTGTCTGAGTCACATACAAATACATACAGAAAAGAGTTTGTCCTCTGATGAGATCATTTAAAATAAAAATATTACTAATATCTACATTTCTGATACAGAGACTAATTGCATCCCTATCTTGTGACTCCTGCCCAAAGTGTAAGTTAGAGGCGGACACACTGCAGGTTATAGGATGTCTCTGCCCATTCCTGATGGATCTGACTCTGGACTCCTTCTGTATCACTGCTGTTGACTTGTTGACTTCCAGAGTAGCTGAAGTTTGCAACAATGGACTGATAGCTTGACTCTACTTCCTTCATATTTCTCCTGGTACTCACACCTTAATATAGAAAATTGTTCACTAAATGCAGCTGTACCAAGAAAAGAATTGAGTTTTTTCTATGCTTCTCATCAGATAAATGATCAGGATGAAAAGGGTGGGAGATTATGTACCAATTTTGAAAATTCAGGATTTTCTCCTGACCAATTCCTGAACATAGTGTGTTTTTCTATTTTCTATAGAAAGATGATTTTTTATAAAAATGCTTTTGTACCTCTTGCAAGCAACCCATCCAGACAAAGGTCTGGGTGAAAGTAGGGGACGATTGAATATGAAATGTAAATGTTATTGAATGGGACACACTGATTTTATAACAATGGAGGAAAAATAAACCCTGACACCTGGGGAAACATGGGTGTGTGTAGGCTGGAGCATTAATGATCTTTGTTTATCAAAACTGTTCTTGGCAGCTTTTCCTTCTTCCTGAGGAAAACTCTCTGTGTTGACTTTCTAAGTTGCTGTGAACTCCTTGAATACAAACTGACTGCTAAGCGTAAGATCAAACCTAAGAATACTGATTATGAGACGGTATTGAGTGGCCCTAGCTCTTGCACTTTCCACATAAAACACCCCCAGATGTTGTCCATGCTTCTGAGAGGATAAATTGGTGTCATGGACAAGCAAAACTGTTTTGAACTGACTACCTTAAGGCAACACATTTGAAACTGTGAGAAGGCAGTTAGCTATATATAAGCAGAGAAAGGAGGGGCACGGGCAAGGTGGTAGGAAACCACACATCTTGTGGTGACAGGGGTTCTAGAGGCAGACAAAGAAAGGTGGGAAAAAGCGGGAGTCTCTGGTGTCTGAGTGTAACCTTTTGCTCATTATGCCCTCATTACAATAAAATTAGCCTTGCAAATAAGAAGTACCTATCATGCACTGACACTATGACACTTCTGATCAAGACTAAATAAGTAGAAAAAACCCTCCTCCCCTTGGGAAGGTAGAGCTGTGATGAAAATCAGGAAATATGACCCCAAACCTCTCCCTCCTCAATGAATATTTAGCCAATAATTTTCACAGCCCATATAACCAGTTCCTTGTGAAAGGAACTCAGGGCTGCTACTCACCTGAGCCTGCCCACTCTCCTTCCTGAGAGAGTACTATGCCTAATAAATAAATCATTGCTTTGCTTTCTTGACCTCTATCTCTTGTTTGAATTCTTCCTACATGAGACAAGAAACTACTCTCTGGTAACAAAACCAACTGAACTCAACTGAAAATCCTAGGGCAGAAAGCCCTATGGAGGGAGGCCACAGTGGGGTTCCTGTTAACCTGTATTGCTTGACTAATTTATGTCCTGTTTGGGATGTGTTTCCAAGGGCTCAATGTGTGCCCTTTGGGATTGTACTTCTTGTGTGTGTGTACCCTATTATAATACTGCCTTGGCTCTGCAAGACTTTCAGGTCAGCTCCAACTTAGGCAGTGTTGTACTATGCTTGAATTGATACCTTGGACCAGATAAAAAAGGTTAATATGGAAACTCAAGGAGGATGCAATCTAGTTTTATAAGATAGATCTTTCTGATTAATGATTTTTGTTTTAGCTGGATAAATCAAGGAATCCTAAAGGGCATAACTTGGATTAATACTGCAGGTTGATAGTACCCTGTTGGGTGGGGTCCTACTATTAATGATTTTCTAAGACACCCTGGCTAAGGGTCAAGTGGGTGGACTATGCAGAAAAGGGTTAACATAGGAATCCTGAGACTGTTATACTTAGAAAGGCCCACTTGCAAGGTTGGCCCTTGGTTATCATCTAGGAACTTGAATTTTAAGAAGATTCCTAACATTCCCAGAATGTATAAGAATGGTTCGCTACACCTAAACTGTTTGTACAAACAATGTGGTTTATGGTGAACACCTGCTTTCTTTCTGAAGTTCTGGTATTCTCGTACATGCTAGGCAGAGGGTACCTACATGACCAGCCTCCAGTATAATTCCTGAGAACTGGGGATATTGAATTTGGGCATAATAACATGCAGAACTTCATGGACTCACTGCCCTGTGGAACTTGTGGAAATTATTTTAAAACACTAACAATTTTAAATCTCTGGAAATAATCTAAAGGACATATAACAAATAAAAAATATCTTTTCAAGATAATCTATCAATATTCGGTAAGAAAAGAAAGTTTGTGGCATTTGAAACAAGAGTGCTCCCTCCCTCCCCTTTCCCAATACAGCAAGATGGAAATTATTACAGACAGGTGCAGCCAAGAACATAGGGCTACCTCTCCCCCAAGCGCTTAATTGGAGGGCTTTTTCCTTCAGAGGAGCAGGATGTCAGCGTTTCTCACCAAGCCCCCAGCTACCTGTTGCTGAGGCTAAGGTCCAGGAGAATGTGGCCAAGAGGTGGGGACTCTCTTCTTCCTGCCAGTCACCACCGATTGAACAGAGGTTCTATCTTGGGTGTGTTGTTGCTGAGATTACTGGAGCCCCAATTGTCTTTCTCTGAGCTCATAAAGCAGCAGTTCCCTGCCAGAAGAAGCAAGTCAAGAAAACTCGAGGCTACTGTCCACATCCACTGAAGGTCCTGAAGCAAGGGTATCACTCAGAGAGAAGTGCACCATTGTCCCTACCTCCATTTCGAGAGTTTTGTCTCAGAGATTTTACCTGAGGAAAAAGCATGCCATAAAACAGATGGCTCCTAATCTCTTCCCAAAATAGCTGACTTCATTTGCAACAGAACAAGAGAAGTTCAAGACTAAGAGCACTCTAGGGTGTGGAGAAAAGGGAACCTTCCCACAGTGTTGGTGGGAATGTAAGCTGGTGCAGCCACTATGGAAAACAGTATGGAGGTTCCTCAGAAAAATTAAAAATAGAATTACCATATGATCCAGCAATCCCACTCCTGGGCATATATCCAGACAAAACTATAATTCAAAAAGATACATGCACCCCTATGTTCATAGCATCACTATTCACAATAGCCAAGACATGGAAAGAACCTAAATGTCCAGATGAATGAATAAAGAAGGTGTGATACATATATGCAATGGAATACTACTCAGCCATGAAAAAGAATAAAATAATGCCATTTGCAGCAACATGGATGCATCTAGAGATGATCATGCTAAGTGAAATAAGTCAGAAAGAGAAAGACAAATACCATACAATATCACTTATATGTGGAATCTAAAATATGACACAAACAAACCTAGCTACCAAACAGAAACAGACTCACAGACATAGAGAACAGACTTGTGGTTGCCAAGAGGGAGAGGGGAGGGGAAGGGATGGACTGGGAGTTCAGGGTTAGTAGATGCAAACCATTACATTTAGAATGGATACAAAACAAGGTCCTACTGTATGGCAGAGGGAACTATATCCAATCTCTTGGGATAAAGCATATGGAAAATAATATAAAAAAGAATGTATATATGTGTATAAATGAGCCACTTTGCTGTACAGCAGAAATTAACACAATATTGTAAATCAACTATACTTCAGTTAAAGAAAACAATAGAGGTTGTTGGTAAATGGCAATTGAGAGGAGACTGGTAAAGTCAATGAAGATAAAGAATAAACTGTAGGTCAGCTAGTTTAAGGAGAGAACTGGGAAAATTGACAGCTAGGAGGAACACTCCTGGATTCAGACAAATATCAAACATGGACCTAAGGATATATTCCTTCAAACAAGACCAGATTTGATTGGATTAGTCTTTAGAGCTTAAATTTATGCCCAGAGCCCTGTTGAAAATAGAAGAGCAATCAGCAATTAGTGGGTGTGTCTAGCGAACGAGACAGAGCCCTGCCAAAATCAAAATGAAGAGTCTGAAAATGAAATTCAGAACAAAATTCTTTTATAATAGCATCAAAAGAATAAAATACTTTGCAATAAATTAAACAAAATAAGTTCAAAAGTCATATTCTGAAAAGCACAAAACATCATTGAGAGAAATTTATAAAGATCTAAATCAATGGAAAAACATTTCATGCTCACAGATCAGAACTTAATATTGTTGAGGTGACAATACTTCACAAATTGATTACAGATTCAATGCAATCTCTACGAGAATCTCAGTTGACTTTTTGCTTGTGAATTGACTAGCTGATCCTAAAAGTCATATGGAATTGCAAAAAACTGAAATAACCAAAACAATCTCGAAACATAGCAAAGTAAGAGAGCTTATACTTCCATATTTCAAAACTTACTACAAAGCAATGGTAATTAAGACTGTGTGGTGTTGGCACAAGGATAAACATAGAGATCAATGGAATAGAACTGAGATCTAGAAATAAAATTATGGGTCTCTGGCCAACTGATTTTTGACAAGGGTGCCAAGAGCATCCCATGGTGAAATAATAGTCTTTTCCAGAAGTGATATTGGGTCAACAGGACAGCCACATGCAAAAGAATGAATTGTTCCTTTACATCACACCATACACAAAAAGTAACTCAAATGGATCAAACAACTAAATGTAAGAACTAAAATTATAATATTCTTAAAAAAACATAGGTGCAGATCTTCACAATCTTGGATTTGGCAAATGAGTCTTATACATGACACCTACATTATGAGTGACAAAAGAATAAAAACAGATAATTCTGACATCATCAAAATTTTAAAACTTTGTGCTTCAAAAGACACCATTAAATGAAATGAAAAGACAACCCACAGAATGGGATAAAATATTTGCAAATCATATATCTGATAAAAAATTTTTTCAGAATATATAGAGAACTCTTACAACTCAATGACAAAAATAATAAAAATATAAAAGTAAAAAAAGAGGATCCTAGTAGACATTTATCCAAGGAAGATATACAATGGTCAAAAAACACATAAAAAGATCCTCAACATCATTAGTCATCAAGGAAATAGAAACCAAAACTATTAAAGAAATATCATTTCACATCCACCAGGGTGGCTATACAGAAGTCAAATAATGACAAGTGTTGAGGAGGATGTGGAGAAATAGGAATCCTCATACACTGCTGGTGGGAATTTAAAATTATGCAGTCACTTTGGAAAACAGTCTGCAGTTCCTTAAGTGATTAGACATCGAGTAAACAGATGACTAGCCACTCCACTCCTAGGTATATATCCAGGAGAAATGGAAACATACCTCTATGTACACAAATGTTCATAGCATCACTATTCATAATAACCAAAATGTGTAACCAACTCATATGTCCATCTGCTGACAAATACATAAACAATATGCAGTATATCCATACAATGGAATATTATTCAGTCATAAAAAGAATGAAGTACTGATACATGCTACAATATGGATTAACCTTGAAAGCAGTATACTAATTGAATGAATGTAGTCACAAAGGGTTATGTATTACATGATTCCATTCATATGAAATGTCCAGGACAGAGGAATCTATAGATACTTAAAGTAGATTAGTGGTTTCTTAGGGCCAAGGGGAGTGGAAAGGGTAGGCAGGTGATAACTATAGGGTACAGCTTTAAATTTTATGGTGATAAAAATGATCCAAAATAGATGATATGGTTACACATATCTATACCTAAAACCATTGAATTGTGTAGTTTGATGGGTAAATTATGTGTCAATAAAGCTGTTAAAAAAGAAACACACTGAGCAAAAAACACCCTGAGCACTGATAATCTAATGAGCGTTCCTGGTAGACAATATTTCACACATGTTGTCATAATTTGTTGGTGGATGAATTAGATGAGTCTTGTGTGACTCCAATGGGAGAGGACTCTTAGAACCTTGTACCTAGTTTTCACTAGACTTCATATGTCTTTTCCTTTTATTAATTTTATTTTGTATCCTTTCACTGTAATAAATTGTAGCTTTGAGTACTATTGTGTGCTGAATCTAGTGAATCCTGCTAAAGAATTATTGGACCTGGATATTGTCTTAAAGATCCCTGATACAAAAGTTCTGGCTTAAATTTTTCCAAATATTGAATAAAATATATGAAATCCTTAGGCAATTTCTATTGAATACACTCACCTCTGTTATCAATTTGTTGCACAGAGTGTTGTTCTTCAGTTTCCTTTTCTTGGGCATGTGGAGGTGACAGGAAAATAGGCCTCCAAAAACCTATAAACATATTAAATAGACTCAATTATTCTCCAATTCCTAACAAAAATACGATTGTAGAAAGTAAAAAGTTATATAATTCTGAAGTGAAAAAATATTTCAGATAATACTATTTTTCTTCAATTATATCTATTAGTAATGGTGATCCTCATTCCAATTTTCATGGAGTTTATTAAGGCAATATTGAAAGTTAAGTTAAAAATATTCTAGTATATACTGGTATATATTTCCTCATATAAATATTCGGCAGATCCTCAGTTAACTCTCTCTAAAAAAAATTGTAGCCAGTTTTTGCCCTAATCAATGAAATACTGGGTATAAAATTGACTAACAAGCAACCATTAGGATGAATACTATCAAAAACACAAAAAGTAACAAGTGTTGGTGAGGATGTGGAGAAATTAAGACACTTATGCACTGTTGATGGGCATGTAAAATAGAACAGCCATTATAGAAAACAGTACGGCAGTTCCTCAAAAAGTTAAAAATAGAATTACTTTATGATCCAACAATTCTACTTCTGAGTATATACACAAAATAATTGAAAGTAGAATCTCGAAGATATATTTGTGCACTCTTGTTTGGCATTATTCACATTAGCCAAAAGGTGGAAGTTACCCAAATGTCCATCAATAGATAATGGACAAGCAAATTGTGATATATCCATACAATGGAATATTATTTAGCCTTAAAAAGCAAGAAAATTGTGACACATGCAACAATATGGATCAACCTCAAGGAGATTATGCTAATTGAAAGAAGCCAGGCACAAAAAGACAACTACTCTATAAGAGATAAATACTTATATGAGACACTTAGACTAGTCAAAATCACAGAGACAGAGAGTATGATCATAGGTAACAGGGACTGCGTGGAGTGAGGAAGGTGGGAGGTTATTGTTTAATGAGCACAGAGTTTTTGTTTTGTAAGATGAGAAGAGTTATGGAGATTGGTTTCAGAAAATATGAATGTACTTAACACTACCGAACTGTACACTTAAAAATTAAGACAATAAATTTTATGTTATGTATATTTTACTACAGTTTTTTGAAAAATGGCTAACAATAGGCTGTGGTAGAATATGGAGGTGAGGGGATAGGAATATGTGTTCATGTCAGACATAATGGAGACTGCAGTTCAGTGATCCCAGAATGATAGTATTTGGTGTAAAAATTTAAAGTGCAACATAAATTCTAAACATCACTATGACTAATTAGCAAAGAAGTTGAGAAAATGAGTTAATATTATCAATGAGCTTTGGACTGTTCTCAGGAAAAGCATTTTGCAAAAAGGATAAACTAAAAATAAGGTGTTTTGCAACCAACTGTTTATTTATTTACAAAAAAAACTATTATAATTTAGGGTCCGTAGTTACAGGAGCAAAGAGACTTAATTCTGGGCCTGGGAGATGCAGTGAAGCCGCTTTTCTTCCTATCTCTTACTATAGGATGGCATAGAGAAGGAACAGACATGGTGTAAGCTGACTTTAAGAGAAATGTATTGCTCATTTGGAAGTGAACGTGAAATAAGCAGCACAAAGAGCGCTTTTTCTATACCCATGACCTTCAAGTTTATTTCTGGGATTTTTGAACACATTTAGTTATCAGTTTATATTTTCAACATATAACAGCTGAAAATTGGTGAAAGACCCTAGCAAAATTTTGTTTTTATCTACCTGTGTATTGACCAATGCATGTTTTATATTAATAATAATCCATAATTTAGATAATTACAGTCCAATTACAAATGTTTAAAATGTGTCAAAGTCTCACACAAAGTGTGATCTATTAGTTTCATATGTAATAATATTCTCATCTCATTTAGATTGCAAACTTTATCAAGTCACAGATGTGGTCAAGATAACACTATGCTAGGATTTTCTGTCCTCTAGCTTAGCCACTAATTACCTATGTAACATTTAGTGAAGTAATCTGTCTTTGCCTGTTTCTTCATTTTTGAAGCAAGCACAATAATGCTATAGTGTACTAACTCTTTCTAAATTAGAGAACATGAGGTAAAACAAGGGTCAAGATATAAGTAACATAATTAAACTGATTAAGAACTCAGGCTCTGGAGTCAGATAAACCTAGTGTCAAAGTCCAGGGCAAGTCACTTGAACATCTTAGCCTCAATTTTCTCACTGTAAAATTGGGATAGTACAGGGCTTCAAAGTCCAGGGCAAGTCACTTGAACATCTTAGCCTCAATTTTCTCACTGTAAAATTGGGATAGTACAGGGCTTCCCTGGTGGCGCAGTGGTTGAGAGTCCGCCTGCCGATGCAGGGGACGCGGGTTCGTGCCCCGGTCCGGGAAGATCCCACGTGCCGTGGAGCGGCTGGGCCCGTGAGCCATGGCCGCTGAGCCTGCGCGTCCGGAGCCTGTGCTCCGCAACGGGAGAGGCCACAGCAGTGAGAGGCCTGCGTACTACAAAAAAAAAAAATTGGGATAGTACATACCTCTTAGGGCTGAAAGATAGTATGTCTTTATGTTTAACAGCAAAGGCTTTGGAACGTGGGTTCACAGCCTGACTATCATTTATTGTGTTACCTTCATTAATTACATAACTTCTTTGTGGCTCAGTTTCTTCATTGGTAAAATAGATATGATAATAGTGCCCACCTCCTAGTGTTATTGTGAGGTCTTAATGAATTCATACATATAAAACTGATGAATTAGTATTAATTAATTAGTACTAGTGAATTGGTACTAACAAATTAGTATATGTAAAATGCATGGAATGGTTCTTGGCTGTGCTATATAAAGCTTAGCTATTATCAGTAAAGGGGGATAACAATGGTAAATGGGATTAAATATAATAATGCGTGTGACTTGTGTAGCACAGTACATGACGCTCAGTATCAGATGCTATTATTATTTTTACCTTAATGAAATTTGAAATGTGTTATATAAATTTAAGGTATTAGACTTTTATGTATTTATTATAATTTATGTTGAGCATATAGTAAGAATTTGAATGACAAAATTTTACAAAGTACATCAATAACAGTGCAGTTAAGTCCCCGAGAAGTAGTTATGCTAATTCACTGGCTTTTTATCAGATGGTGTTTAAAAATATTAAAAGCAGAAGCTGGATGAGAAATGTGAATCTTTATACCCTCTATGCAGATTAATGCAACTCTTACAGGATTGCTAATATTACTTCATTAGAACAGAATTATATTGGCTTAGGGGAGAATTAACTTAGTGTTACTAAGTTCAAATCCAGTGAAAAAACTGTTTTAAGGATTTTCCCCCTTTCCTCATAAAAGGTATCATACCTTTATCACCACCCTACCAGTACACTGCTTTATAAGAGAATCTCAGAAATTAATTTCTCACATTATTTAATTCTTCCCAATAGAATTGCTTTTCTAACTAGAAATCAGATTTTTCCTCAGAAAATATAAAGAATCAAATGAATATTTTCCTCTGATTGTTCAAATAAAATGTTGCACAGTTATTCCAGTTGAATTAGTGGCTTGAGGATAAATGTACCTCTCTGACAGCAAGGGCAACCTCTGGATAACACTTCGTGTTAGTTAATGTCCTATATATATATATACTGTACTTTATTATTATTGGATCCAATAGCCTATCCTACTTAAAAGCATATGAAATGGAAAAGTCAGTTTTATATAGGACAAATTTCAAGACCTGTGTAGAAACAGCATATTAAAATAGGAAATATCTGGTCTGGAGGAAGTCAAGATGGCGAAGGAGTAGGAGGACATGAAGTTCATCTTTTCTCACAAATAAATCAAGAATACATCTATAAATGAAACAATTCTCACAGAGCACCATCTGAACACTAGTAGAGGACCTCGGACACCTAAAAGGACAAGAAAGATCCCCACATAACTGGATAGATGAAAGAAAGAAGAGGGGAAACCGAAGAGGAGAGGAACAGGGATGGGACCTGCTCCCCTGGTGGGCGAACTGAAGGAGAGGAGAGGTTCCTGCATCGGAGGAAGCCCCCTTACCAGCGGGGAGATCAACTGGGACAGAAAGGGAGCTTTGGAGGTTATCAGAGGAGAGTGCAGCAATTGGTCTGTGGCAGGAAGGACAGAGTGAGACCTATACAGATGGTCTGTGCCACAGCCCTGTGTGCCCCCGCCTGAGACGTGTGTCCACCGGTGCGCACGGGGATTGGATGCTGGAACGTGGGGTTTGGAGAGCAAACCTGGGGAGAGGACTGCTGTTGGCTGTGAGGAGACAGTCTGAGGAGACAGGAGTGAGGAAATCCACAACCAGGAATGCTTGTGGAGGAAACCCAGACCACCATAGAAGCGAAGTGCCACTGTTGAGTGACACACAAGGGGTAGGGCTACCATTGCAGCCTCTCTCCCCACACACTGGCCCCTGCCCCCTGGATAATAGGAAGGGCCACCACCGGGGCTGGCTCTCTCATGCCCAGGGCCAAGCAATAGGAAGGTCCCCCCAGAGCCAGCTCTCTTGCACTTGTGGCTGCTGGCTACCCCATGCATGCTGTCCCCACTGGGGCTCTTGCAATCCTGGCTGCCACTGCCTCTGAGTGCCCTCCTTGATGGAATGGACTTGTGTGTTCTGGGGCAGCCTCAGGAACAAACCCTGTGGGTGGACCACACACAGAGGTGTGGCTTAAACCACAGCTGAGCCCCAGGAACCATGCAACTAAGGAAAAAAGGCTGATATCTCTCTTCACAGCTGCACAAACCGCAAATTGACACCCCTGCAACAGGCTTTGTAAACTCAGTGCCTACAGAACATCTGAACAGACAAGTGCTCCCTCAGCCAAGACGGGTCTGGCTTTAGCAGCTGTAGACTTTGTGGGCACATACACATAGGGGTTGGGCCAGGTCAGAGTCTGATGTCCCCACAGCACCCAAAGTGGGTCCAGATCCATGGTCTCTGCAATCCTGGAACCTGAATTCAGTGGATCTATGCTGGTGGCCTGGAGAAAACAATGTCTGAGAGACACCAGGAGCAATTGCTGCATACGCACAGTTAAGGTGGGGCTGAGAGCAGTGCCAACAGTAGTGTAATCTGAGAGCTCACACAATGGGTGAAAGGTGACACAACAGAGCACACCCACAGGTGAACACCTCCAGAGGAGGACTACTCAGTGTCTTCCCTCCCAGTGGGAGTGCTCCAATCCTGCTTATCTCACACTGCAGATCAGAAACACAGCTAATAAACAGATCTGGGGACCCCTACTCCAACAATAAGGGAGCAGACCCCACCTCTGACAAGACAGTGACAACCACAGAGCAAAGGGGAGGCCCTGCTAAATATCCAGTGTGGGTTCTGGTCATCACATCAGTCACACCTTCTATAAAGGGAATAATGGCCAGCATACACTGAGGAAAGAAGTGGCAGACATCTATACTAAAAAAAAATTACAGCAAAAATATTAAACCCACACAGGCTACACATGGATGTTACCACATAATATAGCCCTCCAAGACAGTCTGAGGGTCTGCCATAAGGAGGAATAACGCCCAGAGCATTTAGCCTTGAAGGTCAACAGGGCTTGAGTGAAGGAGCTCCACAGGGCTGGGGGAAACAGAGATTCCACTCTGGAGGGTGCACACAAGGTCTCATGTGCACTAGGATCCAGCACAAAGCAGTACCTGGGCTACACCTACATAGGGGTCTTGGAGGGTCTCCTGGGGAAGCAAAGGTTGACCATAGCTCACTGTGAGTGCACAGACACTGATAGCGGAAGCCCCAGGGAATACTGATCAGAGTGAGCTCTCCCAGAGGTCCAAATTTTGGCACCAAGACCCAACCTCAGCCAACAACCTGCAGGCTCCAGTGCTGGAAAGCCTCAGGCAAAACAACCACCAAGATAGGAACACAGGCCCAATAATCAGAAGACAAGCTATGTAAAGTTGTACTAAGCTCACAGCAACCTCAAATCACACCCTTTGACACGGTCCTACTCATCAGAGGGACAGACACAGATCCACCCACCAGAGGCAGGTAACAGTTCTTCTCACCAGGAAGCCTGCACAAGCCCATGGGCCAACCTCACCCACCAGGGTGCAGACACCAGAAGCAAGAGGAACTATGATTCTGCAGCCCGTGGAAAGGAGACCACAGAAACAGTAAGTTAGACAAAATGAGATGACAGATAAATATGTTGCAGACAAAGGAACAAGATATAAGCCCACAAGAACAACTAAATGAAGAAGACATAGACAATCTACCTGAAAAAAAATCAAAGTAATGATAGTAAAGATGATCCAAGATCTCAGAAAAAGAATAAAGGCACAGATCGAGAAGATACAAGAAATGTTTAACAAAGACCTAGAAGAACTAAAGAACAAAGAGAGATGAACAATACAATAAATGAAATGAAAAATACACTAGAAGGAATCAATAGCAGAATAACTGAGGCATATGAATGTATAAGTGAGCTGGAAGACAGAGTGGTGAAAATCACTGCCACATAACAGAATAAAGAGAAAGAATGAAAAGAAATGAGGACAGCCTCAGAGACATCTGGGACAATATTAAACACACCGACATTCTAAGTACATGGGTCCCAGAAGGAGAAAAGAAAGTGAAAGTGCCTGAGAAAATATTTGAAGATATTATAGACAAAAACTTTCCTAACATGAGAAAGAAAACACTCACTCAAGTCCAGGTAGCACAGAGAATCCCATATAGGATGAACCCAAGGGGAAACACACCAAGACACATATGAATCAAACTGACAAAAATTAAAGACAAAAAATATTAAAAGCAACAAGGGAAAAGCAACAAATAATATACAAGGTAATCCCCATAAGGTTATCAGCTGAATTTTCATCAGAAACTCTGCAGGCCAGAAGGGAGTGGCACGATATATTTCAAGTGATGAAAGGGAAAAACCTACAATCAAGAATTCTCTATCCAGCAAGGCTCTCATTTAGATTTGACAGAGAAATCAGAAGCTTTACAGACAAGCAAAAGCTAAGAGAACTCAGCATCACCAAACCAGCTCTACAACAAATACTAAAGGAACTTCCCTAGGTGGGAAAGAGAACAGCAACTTAAAACAAACTTGTACATATATAGACTACTATATCAAAACCGAATGGGAACAGTAAACCCCAAAACTACAATAGATACACACACAAAAAAGAAAAAGCATCCAAAACACAACACTAAAGATGGTCCTCAAATCACAAGAGAAGAGAACAAAAGAGGAAGGGAAGAAAAAAGACCTACAGAAACAAATCCAAAACAATTAAGAAAACATCAATAGGAACATACATATAGATAATCACCTTAAGTGTAAACGGATTAAATGCTCCAGCCAGAAGACATAGACTGGCAGAATGGATACAAAAACAAGACCTGTATATATGCTGTCTACAAGAGACCCCCTACAGACCTAGGGACACATAGAGTCTGAAAGTGAGGGGATGGAAAAAGATATTCCCTGCAAATGGAAATCAAAAGAAAGCTGGAGTAGCAATACTCATTTCAGGCAAAATAGACTTTAAAATAAAGACTGTTACAAGAGACAAGGAAGGACTCTACATAATGATCAAAGGATCAATTGAAGAAGACTACACAATTGTAAATATATATGCACCCAACATAGGAGCACCTCAATATATAAGGCAAGTGCAAAAACCATAAAAGGGGAAACCAATAGTAACACAAAAATAGTGGGGGACTTTAAAGCCCACTTACACCAATGGACAGATTGTCCAGACAGAAAATTAATAAGGAAACAAAAGCCTTAAATGACACATTAGACCAGTTAGAATTAATTGATATCTATAGGACATTCCATCTGAAAGCAGAAGAATAAACTTTTGTCCCAAGTGCATACAGAACATTCTCCAGAATAGATCACATCTTGGGTCACAAATCAAGCCTCAGTAAATTTAAGAAAATTGAAATCATACCAAGCATCTTTTCTGACCACAACGCTATGAGATTAGAAATCAATTACAAGAAAAAAACTGTAAAACAACACAAACACATGGAGGGTAAACAATGTGTTACTAAACAACCAATGGATCACTGAAGAAATCAAAGGGGAAATCAAAAAATACCTAGAAAGAAATAACAATGAAAACACGACAATCCAAAACCTGTCAGACACAGCAAAAGCAGTTTTAAGAAAGAAGTTCAAGCAATACAATCTTACCTCAGGAAACAAGAAAAATCTCAAATAAACAACCTAACCTTACACCTAAAGCATCTAAAGAAATAAGAACAAATAAAACCTAAAATATTTGCAAACAAAGTGACTGACAAGGGATAGATCTTCCAAATATACAACAGCTCATGCAGCTGAATATCAAAATAAACCCCAAATAACCCAATCAAAAATGGATGGAAAATCTAGACATTTCTCCAAAGAATGCATACAGATGGCCAAGAGACACATGAAAAGAAGCTCAATATCACTAATTATCAGAGAAATGCAAATCAAAACTGCAATGAGGTATCACCACATACTGGTCAGAATGGCCATCATCAAAGAATCTGCAAACAATAAATTCTGGAGAGGGTGTGGAGAAAAGGGAACTCTTCTACACTGCTGGTGGAAATGTAACTTGGTACAGCCACTATGGAAAACAGCAGGGAGGTTCCTTAAAAAACTAAAAATAGAGTTACCATATGTTCCAGCAATCCCAGTCCTGGGCATATATCTGGAGAAAAACATAGTTCGAAAGGATACATGCACCCCAATGTTCATTGTAGCACTATTTACAATAGCTAGGACATGGAAGCAACCTAAATGTCCATCAGTGGAGGAATGGATAAAGGAGATATGGCATATATGCACAATGGAATATTACTCAGCCATAAAAAAATGAAATAATGCCATTTGCAGTGACGTGGATGGACCTAGAGATTGTTATACTGAGTGAAGTAAGACAAAGATAAATATCATATAATATTGCTTATATGTGGAATCTGAAAAATAGGGTACAAATGAATCTATTTATAAAACAGAAATAGAGTCACAGATATAGAAAACACACTTATGGTTACCAAGGGTGAAAGGGGTTGAGGGATAAATTGGAAGATTGGGATTGACATATACACACTACTATATATAAACTAGATAACTAATAAGAACCTAGTGTATAGCACAGAGAACTCTACTCAATACTCTGTAATGACCTACATGGGAACAGAATCTAAAAAAGAGTGGATATACGTATATGTATAATCGATTCACTTTGCTGTACAGCAGAAACTAACACAACATTGTAAATCAACTATACTCCAATAAAAATTAATTAAAACATAAAATAGGAAATATTGATCATACATTAAACATATATTATTTAAAATACACTGTTTTTAAAAAGTCATTGGAATTTGTTGAGGTATAGAACTTCTTGTTATAATTTCAGAGGGAAGCATTCTGAAAAATATTTGGGGGCAAATTCTTAGTTTTCATTTCCCACTTTGGATTGTAACTAAAAGGCTCAGTGGAAAATGACTAATATAAAGAAAAATATCTGAGATGATAATAGTTCCTTTATCATAATAAGCATACCTTAATAAAATGGCTTAGGAAATGGAGAATTATAATGATTTAGTGTGATAAATTAAATATGATGAACAAAGTAAATGACAATTATTTATTGAAAATTATGAAGTTTTATAATTTTGAGAGAAGCAAGATAAGTTGAACGTTTATATAGATGACTTGGATTCCGTTTTCCACAGCAACTAATAATGGGAAAATGTTTATGAGCAATCTCTATCCACTCATTCTAGAATCATGTAAACTAAATTCAACATGCTGTTTCCTAGGCCAGAAAAATCATTTTTGCTAATGATTCTTTAATTTTCCTTCTTTTAAGATAATATGGTAAAGTAGATAACTAAAGACAGATGATTTGCCTAATTTTCAAAAGTGAATGGAAATCTGGGATTAATATGCCTTTTCTCTGAATTTCTGATGAAATGATTTCAGGTCCAAATCTGTTAAAGCTACTGCCATTTTGGAAGTATCATCAAGTTATATTAAACTTAAAAACAAGTTGTTTTCAAAAGCCATCCACATTTAAGCTTACCCTGAGGACGATTATCTTTTCTGCGAACACCAAGCCATTGTGCTTCATTTTCTGAGTCAAGGTGGTGTCTTTCCTTGTCAGATAAAATCTTGTGCTCTTTTTCACTGTCAGACTTTATGAGATATTTTCCCCTGTCTTCATCCATTTGAAGTCTCTCATTTTCAGATTGTATCACACACTGTTCCCGCTCCATCTCCATCACGTGTCTTTCACTTTCAAATTTATTTTGATATCTTTCATTTTCAGAATTTGTTCGATGTTTTTCAGAATCAGAGTCTATTTGATGTCTTTCAAACTTATCCGAGTCTTTTTGAAGGTCATCTCCACATTTTTCAGAGCTACCCTGAAGTCTTGAAGACCTGTGTTGATATCTTCTAGAGCTGTCCCAGCATCTACCACAGTCAAAGTCCAACTGTGGTCTTTCAGAGTCAGTCCAGCATCTTTCAGATTCAGACCTGAGGCCCATCCAGAATCTTTCCAAGTCAGAGGCCCTTTGGCAATTTTCAGCCTTCATCATGTGTTTCACAGAATCAGAGGCCATACCAAGGCTTTCAGAATCCAAGTCCATTGTGCGTCTTTCAGACCAAGAATCTATCCAGGGCCTCTCAGTGCCAGTGCTCAACTGGAACGTTTTAGCGTCCATGAGACATGTCACAGAAGCTGAGGCTAGCCCATATATTTTTGAGTCTGAGTCCATCCTACATGGTTCAGAGTCAGAGTCCATCATATGTCTCTCAGATCTAGTCTTCTCCTGATGTTTTCGTTCCCCCATCTGATGTACCTCAGATGCAGAAGCTGAGTTCATTCCATCTCTTTCCATGTGTGAGTCCACCACATACCTCTCAGAAGCAGAGAGGATCCAGTGTTGTTCGGTCTCCATTAATCTTTTTTCAGATTCCATCAGGCATTTTATAGAATCTGAGGCTATTTGGCATTTTTCTGCCTTCATCAGGTATTTCACAGATGCAGAAGCCATGGGATATTTTTCTGAGTTTGAGTCTATCCCAGGTCTTTCATTGTCAGAGTCCATCATATATTTTTCAGAGTCAGAGTCTGCCAAGCATTTTTCTGAATCTGAGTCCATCCAGTGTTTCAGAGAGTCAAAGTCCAGCTGACATTGTTCAACTCCAATTAGGTGTTGCTCTGACTCCATCAGGTCTTCCACAGAGCCTGAAGCCATCTGGTATTTTTCTGCTTCTAGCAGGTATTTCACAGAGTCTGGGTCCATGGGACATTTTTCTGAGTCTGAGTCCATTCCCCATATTACTGAGTCAGAGTCTTTCAAGTGCTGTTCTAAGTCAGTCTCCAAACCAATGCCTCTGTCAGAGTCAGAATAAGTCACACATCTTTCAGAGCCAGAATCCAGCAGAGGTGCATCACTTTCAGTTATTGTTAGGTCTTGGAGACTTTTATAGTCAGAAGAGCTGGTTGAATTTTCAGAAACTTTTGTATTAGAAACTTCTGCTTCTGATTTGTTTCCTTCATCAAGTGGCATCATTACTGCTCCTTCATTACTTAAAAAAAGACAAACATGAATACTTAAAAAATATTCATCACATGTCAGCAAATATATTATTTCACTGTTGAAAAGTCTTCTGTAGGAAAATGTTATAAAGTACACATTTATATCTATCCGGCTTTAGAAATCATGAGACATCATTACACTTCTTGTGATCAAATTGGAAGGAAATCAGTGTAGGTAGATTTTACGCTCACTTACATTTACCCTCACATTAACTGTTTTTCTAATGCACCTGAAAGTAATTGCCTGACTAGGCTACTTCCCTACAATGTACTATTTTCTTGTCCTTATCCAATCAATGCACCATTATTTTGGAAATTGCATATTATGTTAAAAATGTAGCGGAAAATAGAAATAAACTATTTCTATATTCTACTCCAATTTAAGGTTATATATATGTAGACCTGATTATCAGTGAGGCTTACCTTGGATTGTTGAGCCTTTCTATAGAAAAATATCCAAATCTGTCAGGTACTGTTTCATTTGGAAAGGATACATCTTGAAGGGGAAATATAGGTTCACCAGATGAACTAGTTGTAATTATTGGCTGCAAAGCAAAATAAATCATAAACAAAGTTATAATTTCTCAGTTACATTTAACATGAAACACAGTACATCTAAGCATTTTGATTGTGGGTAGGCTGTTACTTCATTATCTGTACCTGTGTTTAAGGGAAAGTTATAAGGAGAACCGCTTTCAAAATAAAACTTCAAAATTAATATTTAAGTATAAGGGTGGCTATGATAGACGCATTGTGAGGTGTTTTCCTAACCTCTATTTTTCCATGAAGTAATGGGCATCCCCAAATGCTGCATTGGTGCTATGTTGCCTTGGTAGTAAGTAACTGGCATTTGATCCAAATTGGGACAAAAAAATTCTTTTTCCTGTGGAGTTAGAGTCAGAATTCAAAATAGCTTTTTTTTTTTTTTCCTGCTGGTTGTTTGAAAGGAGGACAGGCAATCACTGGCAGTATGAAAAAGCAATGTCTGTCATATGCCTAGAGAAGTAGAAAAAAGCCAATGTGCAGAGAGTGTAAATAATAAAATATCCATACATTAAGGAAGAAGAAACAAGGGATCATATGCCTCTAGAGAAACAGACGGACATATTTTCTACCTGGGTTCCTGATTCCAGTTCCTACTAAATATTAACTCTACTTTCTGCCCTTGAGTTCTCTAAGGTAACCATGATCCTTGATTTAATGTATTTATCATGCTTCCTTTTTTCATTCAAGCCAGTATGAGTGGGGTTCTGTTCCTTTCAGTCAAAATGTCCTTCATAAGGCACCAAAACTGCTGTTAATATTTTATTGTTAACCTCAAAGTGGAACATACATAACAAGTGAGTCTTTTAGGTGAAGAAGGAGTCCAAGAATAGGAAAAAGGAGAGTTAAAGAATTACCAACATGAATTTTATCTATGTAAAGAGATATATTCCATCTTCAATGAAACCTGAGCAAAAAATAATAGGCTTATACTATAACATGTTATTTAGTTACAACATAAGAAAAAATACTCCACGAGTCTTAACATACTCTAGAATTGATTATAATAAAAGTTTTGAAATCTTCTGTCTCAGCAAATAATTGTGAGGCTCAAATGAGATAGTGCCTAAGAGAAAACACTAACTGTGAAAAATGGTAAAGACTTACATAATGTAAATTATTAACAGACAATAAAGAGAAGGGTAATGTTGATTTATAAGGCAAGCATACATGAGAAATATTGAAATTCCACATCCTAGGGGAGGTATACAGCAAAAAATTTTCATGGGCTTCTACACATTGATCTAAAAGTGCAAATACTCAGAACTTCTTTGACTCCTATTCTCAAATCATAGTAATGAATTTTCTATTATGATTGCTCTGTCACTAGTTTTCATTATTTTGAAAGTCAAGACAGAAAGTAAAGGGTGAGGGAAAGTTCAGCAAATTTTATTTAGCTAGACAATATCTAATTTTTTTTTTTTTTTTGCGGTACGCAGGCCTCTCACTGTTGTGGCCTCTCCCGTTGCAGAGCACAGGCTCTGGACGTGCAGACTCAGCAGCCATGGCTCACGGAGCCAGCTGCTCCGCGGCATGTGGGATCTTCCCAGACCGGGGCACGAACCCGTGTCCCCTGCATCGGCAGGCGGACTCTCAAACACTGCACCATCAGGGAAGCCTGACACTATCTAAATTTAAACAAATAATATCTGCCTTTTTAGATTGGTAACTAATATCCTTTCATGCATTTGATTTATCAGGATGCCTGGCCTCCTGAGAAACTATACACATAATGTTTCTACTCTTTCCAAAAGAATATTCTACTATATTAAGAAAAAAATCTAACAGAAAATACAGTAAATATGGAATGCACATTGGTTATTTAGGATTGGCATACTGCCTGAAGCTTTGGGGACTTTGACCATATCAAAGCTTTATGTCTGCCTGAGCAGGAATACTTGCAAAGATGTTATAGAGTACAAGAAGTTTTAAGTGTTCTTATCAGTAACATCACTTTCCAGAGGTAACACTTTTGAAATAAATACATTTTGGCTAGTTATTAAACTTGAATTAACATCAAAAGAGGGAAAATGATATTTACAAATTCATTAATTAGAACTCTGTAAAAGCTAATCTCTCTTAATCTCTAAGAATATGCTTTCCTGAGAACGTAATTCTGTACAGCACTGAGAATTTCTTATTTAGAGAAAAAAACTGCTGTGAAAACCAAATTCAAACAGATTGTTAAATAAATATTTCCACAGCAAATGAATTACAACATGAATCTGTAAAAAATTGCTCCCCCTTTCTAGATAGTTGCTCATTTTTCTAAAGACTTGATTTACAGTTTTACACTATACACTCAAATGATTTGCAATTAAGCTTGTAAAGCTCTGTCCAAAGGTTTATCCTTATCTCTCCTTTATTTATACCTGCTATTTTTACTGCATCTTATATAGAACTAAATTGTCATTTAATTCCATAATCTTAACAGATTATTTCAGCCATTATGATGAATTCATTAGATAGATCATTTCCTGATCTGATGGTGTCACTGCCATGGCCATACAATTGTAAAATACAATTGTATCCTAACTAACCATTATTCTGAAAGAGATGGAGTCAAGGGGTATCTAAGCCTCAGAAACTGACAAATGACAATAAGTGAACTCCCAGATTCATTGGAAATGTGAAGATAACAAAAAGGTTCTGTTAATGACCTATATTATATTCCATAGAAAGTTTTTTTCCCTCCAAAATCTGTTTTATAAAGTAAAAATTGTCATTGTTAATCTTTAACACAATTACATGAAAAAATCATAGTGTGTGATTTGCAAAGTTTTAACAATTTTAGAGATTAAGTAAGGAGTTTAAAGGGAATAGGGAGAGAGCATGGCAAGGAACTCCTTTATTTTCTAAAGTAAGTAAGGCCCTCTATTCATGGAATTTGGCTCTTTAATTGTCCTCCTTTTAGTAAACTAGCCCTATCATTGTACATTGTACATTTCACTAGAGGCTTACCTTGGGAAAACATAACTACGAAGAATTCCCAATTGCAAATTAAAGTCAAGGAAAGAAGCCAGAGTATTCAAGTATTTTCAACAAGCACCCTAAGTTCAGCCCAGTTTAAGATAAAATGAGCTAGATGAGGGACCAGCAAACTATGCTTGAGGGCCAAGTCTATCCCACCATGTTTTTGTATAGCTTAAGAGCAAAGGAAATTTTTCACATTTTAAAATTGTAAAAATTTAAAATGTAAAGTCTATTAGCCCATCAGTGAGGGCAGTTTCTTCAACAGTTGAGAACGAGGTTTTACCTGGAAAGCCCCAAATATTTAAGATATAGTCCTTTACAGAAGAAGTTTGCCATTCTCTGAACTAGATGATTTCCAAGGACTTTTCTGACTCAGAGCCCACGAACCTATGCTTTTAAGCAAAATAAAAGCATTAGCAATGAGAATGTTATCAGAATTAGAGAAAATTATAGATAAACACAGAATTTTATTAAGGATTTAGAAAATAAAAAAAAGAACCAGTCAGAACTGAAGACTATATTAACTGAAATGTAAAACACACTAGAAGGAGTTAACAACAGACTAGGTGATACAGATAAATGCTTAAGAGATCTGGAATATAGAATAATGGAAATCACCCATTCAGGGCAGCAAAAAGAAAAAACAAATTAAAAAATGAGAAAAGTTTATAGGACTTCTGAAACAACATCAAGTGTAACAACATTTGCATTTTATGGCTCCCAGAAGGACAAGAGAGAGGAAAGTGTCAAAAATATATTTGATTAAATTATGGCTGAAAATTTCCCAAACCTGAAAAAGGAAACAGATATCCAGGTACAGGAAGCACAGAGGGTCCCAAACAAGATGAACCCAAAGGGACCCATACCAAAACATAACATATTTCAAATGACAGAAGTTAAAGATAAAGAGAGAATTCTAAAGGGAGCAAGAGAAAAACAAAGAGTCACATACAAGTGAATCCCCATATGGCTATCAGTTGATTTTTCTGCAGAAACTTTGGAAGACAGAAGGGATGGCATGATGCATTCAAAGTGCTGAAAGAGAAAAAAAATGCAACCCAGGATACTTTACCCAGAAAGATTATTATTTAGAATTGAAAGAGAGAGAAAGAACTTCTAGAACAAGCAAAACCCAAGAGTTCATCAATAAAGAATGAAGGAATAAACATGAAGATGTAAAATATGACAACAAAAACACAAAAGAGGGGAGTAAAGTAAAAATGTAGATCTTTTAGAGTGTTTGAGTTTAAATGACTACTAATTTAAAACAAGTAGATATAGTCATAAGTCAATATTTATGAACCCCATGGTAACTACATATTGAAAACCTACAATAGATACACCAAAACTAGAGAGAAAGAAACACAAGCATACCACTAAAGAAAATAATCAAATTACAAGGGAAGAAACTAAAAGGAGACAAAAAGAACAGAGAACTAGAAAAACAACCAAAAAACAAGTAACAAAATGGCAATAATTACGTATCTATCAATAATCACTTTAAATGTCAATAGACTAAATGTTCTAATCAAAATACATAGGGTGGATAATTGGATAAAAAAATGAAGACCGACCAATATGCAGCTTCCAAGAGACTCACTTCATAGCTAAAGTCACACACAGACTGGAAGTGAGGGGATGGAAAAAGATATTTCATGAAAATGGAAGTGACAAGAAAGTGGGAATAGTAACACCCATATCAGACAAAATAGACTTTAAAACAAAGTCTATAACAAAAGACAAAGAAGGGTATTATATCATGATAAAAGCATCAACACAAGAAGAGGATGTAACAGTCATTAACACATATGCAGCTAATATGAGAGCACTTAAATATATAAAGCAAATATTAGCAAACATAAAGGGAAAAATTGATAATAATACAAAAATAGTAGGGGACTTTAACACCACATTTACAACAATGGACATATTATCCAGACAGAAAATCAGTAAGGAAATAGTGGAATTAAATGACACATTAAACCAGTTGGACTTAATATATATCTACAGGACATACCATCTCAAAACAGCAGAATATAAATTCTTTTCAAGTTTACATAAAATGTTCACCAGGATAGATCACATGCTAGGCCACAAAAGTTTTCTCAATAAATTCAAGAGGACAGAAATTATATCAAGCATTATTTTTTTCCAACTACAATGGTATGAAACTAGAAATCAATTACAGGAAGAAAATTGGGAAAAACAAACACATGGAGACTAAACATGCTACTAAAATACCAGTGGGTCAATGGAGAAATCAAAGAGGAATTCAGAAAATACATAGAGACAAATGAAAATGGAAACACAACTTTCCAAAATCTATGGGGTGCAACCAAAGCAGTTCTAAGGAGAAAGTTAATAGTGATACAAGCCTACCTCAAAAAACAAGAGTAATCTCAGGTAAACAACCTAACCTACCATCTAAAGGAATTAGAAAAAACAAAAGTAAACAAAGCCCAAAGTCAGTGGAAAGAAGGAAACAATAAAGATCAGAGAGGTAATAATAAAATAGAGACCAAAAAACAATAGTAAAAAGTCAATGAAACTAGGAGATCTTTTTGAAAAAAGTAAACAAAATTGATAAACTCTTAGCCAGGCTCACCAAGAAGAGAGAGAAAACAAATTATCAAACTAAGAAATGAATGAGGAGAAATAAAAACCAATACCACAGAGATACAAAAAAAATCATAAAAGAATACTATGAACATTTACAGGCTAACAAATTGTACAACTTAGAAGAAATGGACAAATTTCTAGAATTATACAACCTGCCAAGACTGAGTCAAAAGGAAACAGGCAATTTGAACAGACTGATCACTAGTAGTCATATTGAATTTGTAATAAAAAAATTCCAGCAAACAAAAGTCCAGGACTGGGCAGCTTCAGAGGGCAACTCTACCAAACATAAAAGGAAGTGCTAATATCTATCCTTTTCAAACTATTCCAAAAAAATTGAAGAGGAGGAAACAGTCTCAAATTCATTTTGTGAAGCCACCATTACCCTGCTACCAAAACAAGACAAAGACTATACAAAAAAAGAAAATTACAGTCCAATGTCTTTGATGAATACAGATGAAAGAACATTAAAAAATATTAGCAAACTGAATCCAAAAATATATAAAAATGATCATACACCATGATCCACTCCCATTAATTCCAGGGTCAGAAGGACCATTCAACATTTGTAAATCAATCAATGTGATACACTAAATTAAAAAACTGAAGAATAAAAATCATGATAATCTCAATAGATGGAGAAAAAGCTTTTGACAAAATTCAACATTGATTTATGATAATAACTCTCATCTATGTTGGTATGGGGGAACATATCTCAGCTTAATAAAGGCCATATATGACAAATCCACATCTAACATCATACTCAATGGTAAAATGTTCTCATCATTTCCTATAAAATCAGGTAAAAGACAAGGATGCCCACTCTTGCCAGTTTTATTTAACATAATATTGGAAGTCTTAGCCACAGCAGTCAGACAAGAACAAGAAATAAATGATATCCAAATTGGAAAGGAATAAGTAAAACTGTCACTAGTTGCAGATGACATGATGCTATATATAGAAAACCCTAAAGTATCCATGAAAAAACTATTAGAACTAATAAATGAATACAGTAAAGTTGCAGGATACACAATTAATATACAGAAATTTGTTGCTTTTCTCTACACTAATAATGAACTATCAGAAAGATAATTAAAGAAAATAATCCCACTTACAATTGCATGAAAAAGAATAAAAAAACCTAGCAATAAACTTAATCAAGAAAGTGAAAGACCTATATTCTGAAAGCTGTAACATTTATGAAGGAAATTGAATATGATACAAGTAAATGGAAAGATATAATATATTCATGGATTGAAATAATTAATATGTTAAAATGTCCACAGTACCCAAAGTAATCTACACAAATAATGCAATCTCTACCAAAATACCCATGACATTTTTTTCACAGAACTAGAACAAATAGTCCTAAAACTTGTATGGAACCACAAAAGATCCCAACAGTCAAAGGAATCTTGAGATAAAAGAACAAAGCTGGGGTTATCCTACTCCCTGACTTTAGATTATATTACAAAGCTACAGTAAGAAAAACAATATCATACTGACACAAAAACATACAAATAGATCAATGGAACAGAATAGATGACCTAGAAATAAACCCATGAACTTATGGTCAAATAATCTACGACAAAGGAAGGAAGGCTATACAATGAGAAAAAGATAGTCTTTTCAATAAGTGTTGCTGGGGATACTGAACAGCCATGTGTAAAAGAATGGAATTAGAATATTTTTTCACATCATATACAAAAATAAACTCAAAATGGATTAAAGATTTAAATATAAGACCAGAAAGCATAAAACTCCTACAAGAAAACCTAGGCAAAACACTCTGTGACATAAGTTGTAGCAGTATTTTCTTGGATCAGTCTCTCAAGGCAAAGGAAACAAAAACAAAAATAAACAAATGGGACTTAAACTTAAAAGCTTTTGCACATCAAAGGATACCATCAATGAAATGAAAAGACAACCTACTAAAGGGGATAAAATATTTAAATATTTGCAAATGATATGACCAACAAGTGGTTAATATCCAGTATATATAAACAGCTCATACAACCCAATATAAAAATAAACCTGATTAAAAAATGGTCAGAAGTCCTGAATAGATATTTTCCCAAAAAAGATACACAGATAGCCAACAGGCACAAGAAAATATGCTCAGCACTGTTAATCATCAGAGAAATGCAAGTTGAAGCCACAATGAGATATCACCTCACAGATGTCAGAATGGCTATATTAAAAAATTATACAATATCAATATTGGTTAGGATGAGAAGAAAAAGGAACCCCAGTACACTGTTGGTGAGAATGTAAATTGGTGCAGCCACTAAGGAAAACAGCATGGAGGCTCCTCCAAAAACTAAAATAGAACTACCATATGATCAAGAAATTCTGCTTCTGAGTATATATCAAAGAAAACAAAAACACTAAATCAAAAAGCCCCATGCACCACAATGTTCATAGCAACATAATTTACAATAGCCAAGATACAGAAGCAACAGATGAATATATAAAGAAGATGTGACATTACATGTGTATATATATATGTGTATATGTGTGTGTGTATATGTATACACATATATATAAATATCTAAAATATATATGTACAATATATATACATATATACACAATGGAATATTACTCTGCCTTAAACACGACTGAAATACTGCCATTTGCAACAACATGGATGGATCTAGAGGGTATTATGCTTAGTTAAATAAGTTACAGAGGGAATAAAGTACTATATATTATAACTTATATGTTCAATCTAACAAATAAAAAAATAACAAAACAAAACAGATGCACAAATATATAGAACAAACTAGTGGTTATCAGTGGGTAGTAGGAAGCGGGTAGATCTAGATATGTTCAGGGAATTAAGAGGCAGGAAGTACTATGTATAAAATAAATAAGCTACAAGGATATATTGTACAGAACATGGAATATACACATTATTTATAATAATTTTAAATGGAATATAATCTATAAAAATATTGAATTACCTGAAACTAATATAATCTTTTAAATCAACTATACTTCAATTAAAAAAAGAATAAAGGAGAAAGAAGGACCTTCTCAAATGAAGAAAAATGAAAAGACTTGCTTGCAAACAAATCTACTCAAAAAATGTCTAAAGAAAATGTTCTTAAGGGCAAGTACAGGATCAAATGAAAAGATAGAGGATTCAAATGAATAAAATCAGAAATGAAGGTGAGACATTAAAACTAATACCACAGAAATACAAAGGATTATAGAAGACTACTATGAACAACTATACACCAATAAATTTGACAACTTAGAATAAATGGATAAACTCTTGAAAAATATAAAACCTACCAAGACTGAATTATGAAAATTGAAAATTTGAAAAGACCAATAACAATTAAAGAGATTTAATCTATAGTCATAAACCTCTTAACACGGAAAGCCCCAGGACCAGATGGCTTCACTTGTGATTTCTCTGAAACATTTAAAGAAGAATTAATATCAATCAAACTCTACCAAAATATTAAATGGGAATGAACTCCTCCAGACTCAATTTACAAGGTCAGCATTACACTGGTTCCAAAACCAGACAAGGACACTACAAGAAAAGAAAATTACAGGTCAATATCCCTGATTAACATCAATGTAAATATCCTCAATAGAATATTAGGAAACTGATTCCAACAGTACATTAAAAAGACCATATATCATGATCAAGTGGCATTTACTCCAAGAATGCAAAGACAGTTCAACATTCACAAATCAACCAATGTATCACATTAATGATTATGTTAATATATCACATTAACAACATGAAGGATAAAAATTAGGCTTTTCTCAAACAAATACCATATGCTAATACATATATAAGGAATCTAAAAAAAAGATGATACTGATGAACCTAGTGACAGGGCAGGAATAAAGGTGCAGATATAGAGAATGGACTTTAGGACATGGGGGGGATGGGGAAGCAGGGACAAAGTGACAGCATAGCATTGACATATATACACTACCAAATGTAAAATGGATGGCTAGTAGGAAGCTAATGCTTTGTGATGACATAGAGAGGTGGGATAGGGAGAGTGAGAGGAAAGCTCAAGAGGGAGGGGATATGGGGATATATGTATACATATAGCTGATTCACTTTGTTGTACAGCAGAAACTAACACAACATTGTAAAGCAATTACCCTCCAATAAAGATGTAAAAAGAAAAATTAAACTACAATAAAAAATTAGGGAGAGAGATTTGAGAAGATGGGGGAGAGATTTGAGAAGATGGCGGAAGAGTAAGACGCGGAGATCACCTTCCTCCCCACAGATACATCAGAAATACATCTACACGTGGAACTGTTACTATAGAACACCCACTGAAAGTTCGCAGAAGACCTCAAACCTCCCAAAAGGCAAGAAACTCCCCACGTACCTGGATAGGGCAAAAGATAAAAGAAAAAACAGAGACAAAAAAATAGGGATGGGACCTGCACCAGTGGGAGGGAGCTGTGAAGGAGGGAAGCTTTCCACACACTAGAAACCCCTTCACGGGCAGAGTCTGCAGGTGGTGGAGGGGAAAGCTTCAGAGCCACGGAGGAGAGCACAGCAACAGGGATGAGGCGGGCAAAGTGGAGAGATTCCCGCACAGAGAATCAGTGCCGACCAGCATTCACCAGCTTGAGAGGCTTGTCTGCTCACCCGCCAGGATGGGCGAGGGCTGGGAGCTGAGGCTCAGGCTTCAGTTCTATGCAGGGAGAGGAATGCGGTTGGCTGCGTGAACACAGCCTGAAGGGGTTAGTGCTCCAAGGCTAGCTGAGAGGGAGTCCAGGAAAAGTCTGAAACTGCCGAAGAGACAAGAGACTTTTTCTTGCTTCTTTGTTTCCTGGTGTGTGAGGAGAGGGGATTAACATCGCTGCTTAAAGGAGCTCCAGAGACGGGCGTGAGCAGTGGCTATCATTGCGGACCACAGAGATGGGCATGAGAGGCTAAGGCTGCTGCTGCAATGACCAAGAAGCCTGTGTGCAAGGGCACGTCACTATCCACACCACCCCTACCAGGAGCCTGTGCAGCCCGCCACTGCCAGGGTCCCGTGACCCAGGGACAACTTGTCCAGGAGAACGCACAGCGCGCCTCAGGCAGTTGTAACATCACGCCGGCCTCTGCCACCGCAGGCTCACCCGGCATCCGTACCCCTCCATCTCCCCGGCCTGGGTGAGCCAGAGCTGCCAAATCAGCTGCTCCTTTAACCCTGTCCTGTCTGAGCCAAGAACAGATGCCCTCAGGCAACCTACATGCGGAGGCGGGGCCAAATCAAAAGCTGAACGCCTGTAGCTGTGCAAACAGAGAAGAGAAAGGGATATTTCTCCCAGCAGCCTCAGGAGTAGCAGATTAAAGCTCCACAATCAAGTTGATGTACCCTGCATCTGTGGAATACCTGAATAGACAATGAAACATCCCAAATTGAGGAGGTGGACTTTGGGAGCAAGATATATTATTTTTTCCTCTTTTCCTCTTTTTGTGAGTGTCTATGTGTATGCTTCTGTGTGAGATTTTGTCTATATAGCTTTGCTTTCACCATTTGCCCTAGGCTTCTGTTAGTCTGGGTATTTTTTTTCCATTCTTTTTTTTTTTACTTTTTAAAATCATTTTTCTTTAAAATTATTTTTTATTTTAATAACTTTATTTTATTTTATCCTCTCTTTCTTTCTATTTTTTCTCCCTTTTTTTCTGAGCCGTGTGGAGCACAGGCTCTTGGTGCTCCAACCAGGCATCAGGGCTGTGCCCCTGAGGTGGTAGAGCCAACTTCAGGACACTGGTCCACCAGAGACCTCTCAGCTCCATGTAATATCAAATGGCAAAATGTTCCCAGAGACCTCCATCTCAACACCAAGACCCAGCTTCTCTCAATGACCAGCAAGCTAAAGTGCTAGAGACCCTAAGAGAAACAACTAGCAAGACAGGAACACAGCCCCATCCATTGGCAGAGAGGCTGCCTAAAATCATAATAAGTCCACAGACACCTCAAAACATACCACCAGACTTGGGCCTGCCCACCAGAAAGGCAAGATCCAGCCTCATCCACCAGAACACAGGCACTAGTACCCTCCACCAGGAAGCCTACACAACGCACTGAACCAACCTTAGCCACTAGGGACAGACACCAAAAACAACAGGAACTATGAACCTGCAGCCTGCAAAAAGGAGACCCCAAACACAGTAAGATAAGCAAAATGAGAAGACAGAAAAACACACAGCAGATGAAGGAGCAAGGTAAAAACACACCAGACCTAACAAATGAGGAGAAAATAGGCAGTCTACCTGAAAAAGAATTCAGAATAATGATAGTAAAGATGATCCAAAATCTTGGAAATATAATAAACAAAATGCAAGAAACAGTTAACAAGGACCTAGAATAACTAAAGAAGAAACAAGCAATGATGAACAACACAATAAATGAAATTAAAAATACTATAGAAGGGATCATTAGCAGAATAACTGAGACAGAAGAACGGATAAGTGACCTGGAAAATAAAAGAATGGAAATAACTACTGCAGAGCAGAATAAACAAAAAAGAATGAAAACAACTGAGGACAGTCTCAGAGACTTCTGGGACAACATTAAACACACCAACATTCGAATTATAGGGGTCCCAGAAGAAGAAGAGAAAAAGAAAGAGACTGAGAAAATATTTGAAGTGATTATAGTTGAAAACTTCCCTAATATGGGAAAGGAAATAGTTAATCAAGTCCAGGAAGATCAGAGAGTCCCATACAGGATAAATCCAAGAAGAAACACGACAAGACACATATTAATCAAACTGTCAAAAATTAAATACAAAGAAAACATATTAAATGCAGCAAGGGAAAAACAACAAATAACACACAAAGGAATCCCCATAAGGTTCACAGCTGATCTTTCAGCAGAAACTCTGCAAGCCAGAAGGGAGTGGCATGACATATTCAAAGTGATGAAGGAGAAAAACCTACAACCAAGATTACTCTACACAGCAAGGGTCTCATTCAGGTTTGATGGAGAAATTAAAAGCTTTACAGACAAGGAAAACCTGAGAGAGTTCAGCAACACCAAACCAGATTTACAATAAATGCTAAAGGAAATTCTCTTGGCAAGAAACACAAGAGAAGGAAAAGACCTATAATAACAAACCGAAAACAATAAAGAAAATGGCAATAAGACCATACATATTGATAATTACCTTAAATGTAAATGGATTAAATGTTCCCACCAAAAGACACAGACTGGCTGAATGGATAAAAAAACAAGACACGTATATATGCTGTCTAAAAGAGACCCAATTCAGACCTAGGGACACATACAAACAGAAGGTGAGGGAATGGAAAATGATATTCCATGCAAATGGAAATCAGAAGAAAGCTGGAGTAACAGTTTTCACATCAGAAAAAATAGACTTTAAAATAAAGACTATTAGAAGAGACAAAGAAGGACACTACATAATGATCAAGGGATTGACCCAAGAAGAAGATATAAGAATTGTAAATATATATGCACCCAACATAGGAACACCTCAATACATAAGGCAAATACTGAGAACAATAAAAGGGGAAATCGACAGTAACACAATCATAATAGGGGACTTTAACACCCCACTTTCACCAATGGATAGATCATCCAAAATGAAAATAAATAAGGAAATACAAGGTTTAAACGATACATTAAACAAGATGGACTTAATTGATATTTATAGGCCATTCCATCCAAAAACAACAGAATACACATTTCTCTGACGTGCTCATTGAGCATTCTCAAGGATAGATCATATCTTGGGTAACAAATCCAGCCTTGGTAATTTTAAGAAAATGAAAATCGTATCAAGTACCTTTTCTGACCACAACTCTATGAGACTAGATATCAATTACAGGAAAAGATATGTAAAAAATACAAACACATGGAGGCTAAACAATACACTACATAGTAACTAAGTGATCACTGAAGAAATCAAAGAGAAAATCAAAAAATTCCTAGAGAAAAATGACAAGGGAGAAACAATGATCAAAATCCCATGGGATGCAGAAAAACCAGTTCTAAGAGGGAAGTTTATAGCAATACAATCCTACCTTAAGAAACAGGAAACACCTCAAATAAACAACCAAACCTTACAACTAAAGCAATTAGGGAAGGAAGAACAAAAAAAAAACCAAAGTTAGCAGAAGGAAAGAAATCATTAAGATCAGATCAGAAATAAATGAAAAAGAAATGAAGGAAATGATAGCAAAGATCAATAAAACTAAAAGCAGGTTCTTTGAGAAGATAAACAAAATTGATAAACCATTTTCAGACTCATCAAGAAAAAAGGGGAGAAGACTCAAATCAATAGAATTAGAAATGAAAAAGGAGAAGTAACAACAGACACTGCAGAAATACAAAAGATCATGAGAGATTACTACAAGCAACTCTATGCCAAGAAAATGGACAACCTGGAAGAAACAGACAAATTCTTAGAAATGCACAACCTACTGAAACTGAACGAGAAAGAATAGAAAATATGAACAGACCAAATACAAGCACTGAAATTGAAACTGTGATTAAAAATCTTCAAACAAACGAAATCCCAGGACCAGATGGCTTCACAGGTGAATTCTATCAAATATTTAGAGAAGAGCTAACACCTATTCTTCTCAAACTCTTCCAAAATATAGCAGAGGGAGGAAAACTCCCAAACTCATTCTACGAGGCCACCATCACCCTGACACCAAAACCAGAGAAAGATGTCACAAAGAAAGAAAACTACAGGCCAATATCACTGATGAACATAGATGCAAAAATCTTCAACAAAATACTAGCAAACAGAATCCAGCAGCACATTGGAAGGATCATACACCATGATAAACTGGGGTTTATTCCAGGAATGCAAGGACACTTCAATATACACAAATCAATCAATGTGATACACCATATTAACAAATTGAAGGAGAAAAACAATATGGTAATCTCAATAGATGCAGAGAAAGCTTTCAACAAAATTCAACACCATTTTATGATAAAAACCCTGCAGAAAGTAGGCATAGAGGGAATTTCCCTCAACATAATAAAGGCCATATATGACAAACCCACAGGGAACATCATCCTCAAGGGTGAAAAAGTGAAACCATTTCCACTAAGATCAGGAAAAAGATCTGGTTTTCCACACTCACCACTCGTATTCAACATAGTTTTGGAAGTTTTAGTCACAGCAATCCGAGAAGAAAAAGAAATAAATGCAATCAAAATTGGAAAAGAAGATGTAAAGCTGTCACTGTTTGCACATGACACGATACTATACACAGACAATCCTAAAGATGCTACCAGGAAATTACTGGAGCTAATCAATGAATTTGGTAGCATAGCAGAATAAAAAATTAATGCACAGAAATCTCTTTCATTCCTGTACACTAATGATGAAATATCTGAAAGAGAAATTAAGGAAACACTCCCATTTACCACTGAAACAAAAAGAATAAAATATCTAGGAATAAACCTACCTAAGGAGAAAAAAGACTTGTATGCAGAAAATTACAAGACACTGATGAAAGAAATTAAAGATGATACAAATAGATGGAGAGATATACCTTGTTCTTGGATTGGAAGAATCAACATTGCGAAAATGACTCTACCACCCAAAGCAATCTACCTATTCAATGCAATCCCTATCAAACTACCACTGGCATTTTTCACAGAAATAGAACAAAAAATTACACAATTTGTATGGAAACAAAAAAGAGCCCGAATAGCCAAAGCAATCTTGAGAACGAAAAGTAGAGCTTGAGGAATCAGGCTCCCTGACTTCAGACTGTTCTACAAATCTACAGTAATCAAGACAGTATGGTACTGGCACAAAAACAGAAATATAGATCAATGGAACAGGATAGAAAGCCCAGAGATAAACCCACACACATATGGTTACCTTATCTTTGATAAAGGAGGCAAGAATATACAGTGGAGAAAATACAGACTCTTCAATAAGTGGTGCTGAGAAAACTGGACATGTACATGTAGAAGTATGAAATTAGAACACTCCCTAACACAATACACAAAAATAAACTCAAAATGGATTAAAAACCTAATTGTAAGGCCAGACACTATCAAATTCTTAGAGGAAAACATAGGCAGAACATTCTATGACATAAATCTCAGCAAGATCCTTTTTGACCCACCTCCTAGAGAAATGGAAATAAAACCAAAAATAAACAAATGGGACCTAATGAAACTTCAAAGCCTTTGCACAGCAAAGGAAACCAAAAACAAGACCAAAAGAAAACCCTCAGAATGGGAGAAAATATTTGCAAATGAAGCAACTGACAAAGGATTAATCTCCAAAATTTACAAACAGCTCATATAGCTTAATAAGGAAAAAAAAACAACCCAATCCAAAAATGGGCAGAAGACCTAAATAGACATTTCTCCAAAGAAGAAATACAGATTGTCAACAAACACATGAAAGAATGCTCAACATCATTAATCATTAGAGAAATGGAAATCAAAATTACAATGAGATGTCATCTCACACCGGTCAGAATGGCCATCATCAAAAAATCTAGAAACAATAAATGCTGGAGAGGGTGTGGAGAAAAGGGAACATTCATGCACTGCTGGTGGGAATGTAAATTGATACAGTCACTATGTAGAACAGTATGGAGGTCCCTTAAAAAACTACAAATGGAACTACCATACGACCCAGCAATCCCACCACTGGGCATATACCCTGAGAAAACCATAATTCACAAAGAGTCATGTACCAAAATATTCATTACAGCTCTATTTACAATAGCCAGGACATGGAAGCAACCTAAGTGTCCATCTTCAGATGAATGGATAAAGAAGATGTGGCACATATATACAATGGAATATTACTCAGCCATTAAGAAACTAAGCTTAGTTATTTGTAGTGAGGTAGATGGACCTAGAGTCTGTCATACAGAGTGAAGTAAGTCAGAAAAATAAAAACGAATACTGTATGCTAACACATATATATGGAATCTAAGAAAAAAAGTTCATGAAGAACCTATGGGTAAGACAGGAATAAAGACACATACCTACTAGGGCATGGACTTGAGGATATGGGGAGGGGGATGGGTAAGCTGTGACAAAGTGAGAGAGTTGCATGGATATATATACACTACCAAACATAAAATGGATAGCTAGTGGGAATCATCCACATAGCACAGGGAAATCAGCTAGATGGTTTGTGACCACTTAGAAGCATGGGATAGGGAGGTTGGGAGAGAGGGAGACACAAGAGGGAAGAGATATGGGAACATATGTATATGTATAACTGATTCCCTTTGTTATAAAGCAGAAACTAACACACCATTGTAAAGCAATTATACTTTAATAAAGATGTTAAAAAATTAAGCTTTTCTCAATAGATGGAGAAGTAGCATTTAATAAGATTTGAAATCCTTTCATGATAAAAATTTTCAAATCTTGTATAAAGGGAACATACCTCAACATAATAAATGCCACATATGATAAGCCCACAACTAGCATCATACTCAATGGTGAAAAGCTGAAAACTCTTCCTCTAAGATCAGGAACAAGACAAGAATGTCCACTCTTGCCACTTTCATTCAGCATAACACTAGAAGTCCTAACCAAAGCAATTAAGCAAAGAAAAGAAATAAAAGTTATCCAAATCAGAACAGAAACAGTAAAACTGCCTCTATTTGTAAATGTCATATTATTATATACAGACAACCCTGAAGATTCCATCCAAAAATTGTTAGAACTAGTAAATGATTCACTAAGTTTACAGGATACAAAATCAGCATACAAAAATCTGTGCATTTCTGTATATAAAAAAGAACTATTAGAAAGAGAAATTAAGAAAATAATCCCAATATACAATTGTAAATAGTATCATTAAAAAGAATAAAATATTTTAGAATAAATTTAACAAAATAATTTAATGATCTGTACATTGAGAACTGTAAGCCTTTGCTGAAAGAAACTGAAGAAGACATAAATAAATGGAATGCTATTCTTTTCTCATGATAGGAAGAATTAATATCATTAAATTTCCATACTACTCAATGTAATCTATCTATATATTGCAAGCCCTATCAAAATTCAAGTGGCATTTTTCACAGAAATTGAAAAAAATATTAAAATTTGTATGGAACCATAGAAGATCATAAAGAGCTAATGCAATCTTAAGAAATAAGAACAAATCTGGAAACATCACATTTCCTCATTTCAAACTATATTACAAAACTATAATAATCAAAAGAGCATGGCAGAAAAACAGACACAAAATCAATGGAACAGAATAGAGTCAAGAAATAAACCCATGCACATATGGTCAATTAATTATTACAAAGCAGTCAAGAATAAGTAATGGGGAAAGAATAGTCTCTTTAATATATGGTGTTGGGAAAAGTGCATTGTCATGTGCAAAAGAATGAAACTAAACTCCTGTCTTACCCCATGCACAAAAATCTATTCAAAATGGACTAAAAACTTAAGTCCTGAACTGTAAAACTTCTAGATTAAAACATAAGGTGAAAGCTCCTTGACATCAGTCTTGGCAATGATTTTTTGAATTAGACACCAAAAGCAAAGGTAACAAAAGTAACAAAAACAAAAATCAAGTGATATTACATCAAAATAAAAATCTGCACAACAATGGAAACCATCAACAAATGCAAAGGTAACTTATGAAATGAGAGAAAATATTTGCAAATCACATATCTGATAAGCAGTTAATATCCAAAGTATATACTGAACTCACACAACTCAGTAGCCAAAACCAAACAATCCAATTAAAATATAGGCAGAGGAACTGAATAGAAAATTTTACAAAGACATACAAATGGCCAACAGGTACATAAAAAGGTGCTCAACATCACTAATCATCTGGGAAATGCAAATGAAAACCACAGTGAGATACAACCTCACACCAGATAGAATGGTTATCATCATGTAGATAAAAGATAACAAATGTTGGTGAGGATGTGGAGAAAAGGTAACCACTATGCACAGTTGGAATGTAAATTGGTTCAGCAACTAGGAAAAAGAGTATGGAGATTCATTTAAAAATTAAAAATAGAACTGCCATAAAATCCAATGATTTCACTTCTGGGTATATATCCAAAGGAAGTGAAAACAGGATATCAAAAAGGTATATGCACTCCTATGCTCACTGTAACATTATTCACAATAGCCGAGATATGGAAACAACCTAAATGTCCATTACTAGATGAGTAGATAAAGAAGGTTACACACACACACACACACACACACACACACACAATGGAATATTAGTTGGTCATGAGAAAGAAGGAAATCTTGCCATTTTCAGGTCTGAGGGCATTATATTAAGTTAAATAAGCCAAAAGAGAAAGTCAAATACTGAATTGAATCATTTCTATGTGAAATCGAAATAAAATTCAAAATCATAGAAACAGAGTATAAAAGTGTCTACTATGGGCTGGGGATTGTAGGAAATAGGGAGAAATTAGTAAAAACATTACCAACTTTCAGCTATAAGATGTACAAAATCTTTGGATATGATGTATAACATGTTGACTATAGTTGATAACACTGTAGTGTATAATTGAAATATTCTAAGAGAGTAGGACTTAAATATTTTCACAAAAGAGTAAAGATGTGAAGTGATGGATATGTTAATTATTTAGATGGGAGGAATCCTTTCACAATGTAATATTTCACAATATTTCAAATCATCATGATATTTACTTTAAATATCTTATAATTTTATTTTTGAATTATACCTCAATATAGCTTAAAACGATTAAAATTTAAAAGGTGAAAATAAATGATAAAAGAAGTAATGTTGGAACATTAGAAATAAAGAAAGAATAATGGGAATATAAAAATATAGATTGAATACATGGGTACTCTTTCTCTTGAGTTTTCTAAATTATATTGATGGATGGAGCAAAAATTATAACACTGTCTTATGTGGTCCTCAAAGTATACAGAGGAAGTATTTAAGGCAATTATATTGTAAAGGCAGGGGGTAAAGGGAGAAAAATATTTTTGTACTGCAGTCAAACTGGACAAATCTAATCAAACTAGCAATCAAAAACATAAAGATAGAAAGAAATCTCTCCACATTTGGAAATAAAGCAACACATTCATAAATAATCATTGAGTTAAAGAGCAAGACTCAAGGGAAATAAAAAATACAATTAACTGAATAAAAACATGACATATCAATATGTGTAAGACATAGCTAAAATAGCACTGAAGAAGGAATTTATGCCACTAAATGCTTACGTTACAAAAGAAGAAAAGTGTCAAATTGATAATCTAAGCTCTTACCTCAAGGACCTAGGAAAAGAAAGGCAAAACATAACCAAAGCAAGTAGAAGAAAGTAAATAACAAAGATACAAACAGAAATCAAAGAAATTGGAAACAGAGCAATAGAGAAAATCAGTGAAAAATAGTAGGTTCTTTGGAAAAAAATCAATAAAATAGGCAAAATTCTAGCAAGACTGAAACAGAAAAGGTAGAAGATACAAATTAATATATCAAGAAAAACAAGAAATATCATTACAGAACTTGTAGATAACAAAGGGATAATAAATAATACTACAAACAACTAAGCCCATAGAAATTTGATAAATTATTTCAAATGGATAAATTCCTGAAAAAAACACAAATTACCATAACTCACCCAAAATAAAATAGATAATTTGAAAAGTCCTATTCCTATCAAGGAAACTTAATTCATAATTTGTAAACTCCCCAAATTCTAGGTCTGAAAGGTTTCACAGGAGAATACTATCAAACTTTTGAAGAAAAAATACTACCAGTTCTGCACATCTCTTCCAAATAATTGTTTTTCAAGTAAGCCTATGAAGTTAATATTACCTTAATGACAAAACCAGAAAGAAACAGCACAAAAAGAAAACTAAAGTTCAATATCCCTTATGAGTAGACAAAAAATTATTTTAAAAATATTAGCAAATAAATTTCAGCAACATATAATAAGAATTATCCACTGAGACAAAGTGGGTTTTATTCCAGGCATGCAATGCTGGTTCAGTAGTTAAAAATCAATCAATACAAAAAAAATCAGCAAGTTGAATCCAACAATGTGTAAAAAGATTTATACACAACAGCCAATAAGGATTTATTTCAGGTATGTAGGGCTGGCTCTACATTCAAAAACAAATTAATGTAAACCATCCAATCAATAGACTAAAGTCAGAAAATCATATTGTCATATCAGTAGATGCCAAAAATTTTTTTGACAAACATCCAACACCCGTTCTAGTTAAAAACTATCAGCAAACTAGGAATAGAGGGGAACTTCTCCAACTTGATATACAACAACTGCATAAAATCTATAGCTAACATCATGCTTAATGGTATTAAACTAGATGTTTTCTTGCTGAGATCAGAAACAACACAAGGATGTCTCATTTCACCACTTCTATTCAACACTGTAATGTAAGTCCTACTTAATGTAATAAGACAAGCAAAAAAAAGGTATAGAGAGTGTGAAAAAAAGAAAACTCTCTTTCTTCACAGTTGATGCGATTGCCTATGGGACATTCCCAAAAATTAACAAAATGAAACCTCCTGGAACTATTATAAGGAATTATAGTAAAGTTAATATATAAAACCATTTGCTTTCTTATATGGTATACCAGAAATGTACAGTTAGAATTTGAAATTAAAAACACAATACCATTTACTTTATCATCAAAGCCTGAAATATTTAGGTATAAATCTAACAAAATATGTATAAGTGCTATGTTAGGAGTCTATAAAACTCTGATGAAAGAAATCAACAAAGATTTAAATAAATGGATAGTCCATGTTCATGTATAGGAGGATTCAATATTATCAAGATGTTAGTTATTCCCAATTTGATATACAGATTCAATGCAATCCCAGTAAAAACCCCAGCAAGTTATTTTGTGGATATAGACAAATATTATGGGGTTTATATGAAAAGGCAAGGGACCAAGAGTAGCCAATAGAATACTGAAGGGAAAGAACAAAGTTGGAAGACTGATGCTACCACACTTCAAGACTTACTATAGAGCTACAATAATCAATACAGTGTGGTATTGCAAAAGAATAGGCAAAAAGATCAATGGAACAAAATAGAGAATGCTGAAATAGACCCACACAAATGCAATCAACTTATCTTTGACAAAAGAGAAAGGGTAATTCAATGGAGAAAGGATAGTCTTTTCAATAAATGGTGCTGAAACAACTGGACATCTACAGGCAAAAATGTGTATCTATACAGAGAATGTATACCTTTCACAAAAATTAACTTCAAATGGATCAGAGGCTTAAATATAAAACACAAAACTATAAAACTACTAGAAGATAACACAGAAGACCTAGTTGATCTTGGGTTTGGCTATGACTTCTTAGAGACAACATCAAAGTAAGACTTGTAAAAGGAAAAATTGATCATTTGGATTTCATTAAAATTAACAAGTCATCTCTGTGAAAGGCACTATTAAGAGAATGAGAAGAGATGCCATGTGATGGGAGAAATTCTTTACAAAATACATGTCTAATAAAGGCCTGGTATGCAAAGTATACAAAGAATTCTTAAAACTCAACAGTAAGAAAATAACCCAACTGAAGAAAGGGTCAAAGATCTTAACAGACACCTCAACAAAGAAGATCTACAGATGGCAAATAAGCATATGAAAAGATGCTCAACAATATATGTCAATAGAGAAGTGCAAATTAAAACAATGAGATGTCACTACAACCTATTTCAATGGTTAAAAAAGAAAACACTGACAACAGAAAAAGCAAATGAGGATGAGGAGTAATACAAACACAAACTCATTTCTATTAGGTATGCAAAGTGGTACAGCCACCTCAGAAGACAGTTCAATATTTTCTTATAAAACTAATCATACTCTTACTAAATTATCTAGTAGTCTGGCTCCTTGGTATTTATCCTAATGAGTTGAAAATTTACGTCCACAAAAATCCTGCACATGTATATTTACAGCATATTTATTCATAACTGTCAAAATCTGGGACATTCCTTTGGAATCATATAGAAATGGCTTGGAGATGGGCCTATGTCCTTTATTAATCATAGCCCATAAACTACTTTACTATCACAACCTGACATTTCTAAAATCACCTTTCTTAGAATGTAAGATAATTCTGCATCACATTTTGGGTTTTTTTTTTTTTAATTTTAACATCTTTATTGGAGTATAATTGCTTTACAATGGTATGTTAGTTTCAGCTTCACAACAAAATGAATCAGTTACATAAATACATATGTTCCCATATCTCTTCCCGCTTGCGTCTCCCTCCCTCCCACCCTCCCTATCCCACCCCTCCAGGCAGTCACAAAGCACCTAGCTGATCTCCCTGTGCTATGCAGCTACTTCCCACTAGCTATCTACCTTACGTTTGGTAGTGTATATATGTCCATGCCTCTCTCTCGCTTTGTCACAGTTTACCCTTCCCCCTCCCCATAGCCTCAAGTCCATTCTCTAGTAAGTCTGTGTCTTTATTCCTTTTTCACCCCTAGGTTTTCCATGACATTTTTTTTCTTAAAATCCATATATATGTGTTAGCATATGGTATTTGTCTCTCTCTTTCTGATTTACTTCACTCTGTATGACAGACTCTAGGTCTATCCACCTCATTACAAATAGCTCAATTTCGTTTCTTTTTATGGCTGAGTAATATTCCATTGTATATATCTGCCACATCTTCTTTATCCATTCATCCAATGATGGACATTTAGGTTGTTTCCATCTCTGTGCTATTGTAAATAGAGCTGCAATGAACATTTTGGTACATGACTCTTTTTGAATTATGGTTTTCTCAAGGTATATGCCCAGTAGTGGGATTGCTGGGTCATATGGTAGTTCTATTTGTAGTTTTTTAAGGAATTTCCATACTGTTCTCCACAGTGGCTGTATCAATTTACATTCCCACTAACAGTGTAAGAGGGTTCCCTTTTCTCCACACCCTCTCCAGCATTTATTGTTTCTAGATTTTTTTGATGATGGCCATTCTGACTGGTGTGAGATGATATCTCATTGTAGTTTTGATTTGCATTTCTCTAATGATTAGTGATGTTGAGCATTCTTTCATGTGTTTGTTGGCAGTCTGTATATCTTCTTTGGAGAAATGTCTATTTAGGTCTTCTGCCCATTTTTAGAATGGGTTGTTTTTTTGTTATTAAACTGCATGAGCTGCTTATAAATTTTGGAGATTAATCCTTTGTCAGTTGCTTCATTTGCAAGTATTTTCTCCCATTCTGAGGGTTGTCTTTTGGTCTTCTTTATGGTTTCCTTTGCTGCGCAAAAGCTTTTAAGTTTCATTAGGTCCCATTTGTTTATTTTTGTTTTTATTTCCATTTCTCTAGGAGGTGGGTCAAAAAGGATCTTGCTGTGATTTATGTCATAGAGTGTCCTGCCTATGTTTTCCTCTAAGAGTTTGACAGTTTCTTGCCTTACACTTAGGTCTTTAATCCATTTTGAGTTTATTTTTGTGTATGGTGTTAGGGAGTGATCTTATCTCATACTTTTACATGTAGCTGTCCAGTTTACCCAGCACCACTTATTGAAGAGGCTGTCCTTTCTCCACTGCACATTCCTGCCTCCTTTATCAAAGATAAGGTGACCATATGTGCGTGGGTTTATCTCTGGGCTTTCTATCCTATTCCATTGATCTATATTTCTGTTTTTGTGTCAGTACCATACTGTCTTGATTACTGTAGCTTTGTAGTATAGTCTGAAGTCAGGAAGCCTGATTCCTCCAGCTCCGTTTTTCGTTCTCAAGATTGCTTTGGCTATTCGGGGTCTTTCGTGTTTCCATACAAATTGTGAAATTTTTTGTTCTAGTTCTGTGAAAAATGCCAGTGGTAGTTTAATAGGGATTGCATTGAATCTGTAGATTGCTTTGGGTAGTAGAGTCATTTTCACAATGTTGCTTCTTCAAATCCAAGAACATGGTATATCTCTCCATCTATTTGTATCATCTTTAATTTCTTTCATCACTGTCATAATTTTCAGCATATAGGTCTTTTGTCTCCTTAGGTAGGTTTATTCCTAGATATTTTATTCTTTTTGTTGCAATGGTAAATGGGAGTGTTTTCTTGATTTCACTTTCAGATTTTTCATCCCTAGTGTATAGGAATGCCAGAGATTTCTGTGCATTAATTTTGTATCCTGCTGCTTTACCAAATTCATTGATTAGCTCTAGTAGTTTTCTGGTAGCATCTTTAGGATTCTCTATGTATAGTATCATGTCATCTGCAAAGAGTGACAGCTTTACATCTTTTCCGATTTGGATTCCTTTTATTTCCTTTTTTTCTCTGATTGCTGTGGCTAAAACTTCGAAAACTATGTTGAATAAGAGTGGTGAGAGTGAGCAACCTTGTCTTGTTCCTGATCTTAGTGGAAAGGCTTTCAGTTTTTCACCATTGAGGACGATGTTGGCTGTGGGTTTGTCATATATGGCCTTTATTATGTTGAGGAAAGTTCCCTCTATGCCTACTTTCTGCAGGGTTTTTATCATAAACCGGTGTTGAATTTTGTCAAAAGCTTTTTCTGCATCTATTGAGATGATCTTATGGTTTTCCTCCTTCAATTTGTTAATATGGTGTATCACGTTGATTGATTTGCGTATATTGAAGAGTCCTTGCATTCCTGGAATAAACCCCACTTGATCATGGTGTATGATCCGTTTAATGTGCTGTTGGATTCTGTTTGCTAGTATTTTGTTGAGGATTTTTGCATCTATGTTCATCAGTGATATTGGCCTGTAGTTTTCTTTCTTTGTGACATCCTTGTCTGGTTTTGGTATCAGGGTGATGGTGGCCTCGTAGAATGAGTTGGGGAGTGTTCCTCCCTCTGCTATATTTTGGAAGAGCTTGAGAAGGATAGGTGATAGCTCTTCTCTAAATGTTTGATAGAATTCGCCTGTGAAGCCATCTGGTCCTGGGCTTTTGCTTGTTGGAAGATTTTTAATCACAGTTTCAATTTCAGTGCTTGTGATTAGTCTGTTCATATTTTCTATTTCTTCCTGATTCAGTCTTGGCAGGTTGTGCCTTTCTAAGAATTTGTCCATTTCTTCCAGGTTGTCCATTTTATTGGCATATAGTTGCTTGTAGTAATCTCTCATGATCTTTTGTATTTTTGCAGTGTCAGTTGTTACTTCTCCTTTTTCATTTCTAATTCTATTGATTTCAGTTTTCTCCCTTTTTTTCTTGATGAGTCTGGCTAATGGTTTATCAATTTTGTTTATCCTTTCAAAGAACCAGCTTTTAGTTTTATTGATCTTTGCTATCGTTTCCTTCATTTCTTTTTCATTTATTTCTGATCTGATTTTTATGATTTCTTTCCTTCTGCTAACTTTGGGGTTTTTTTGTTCTTCTTTCTCTAATTGCTTTAGGTGCAAGGTTAGGTTGTTTAATCGAGATGTTTCCTGATTCTTAAGGTAGGCTTGTATTGCTATAAACTTCCCTCTTAGAACTGCTTTTGGTGCATCCCATAGATTTTGAGTCATCTTGTCTCCATTGTCATTTGCTTCTAGGTATTTTTTGATTTCCTCTTTGATTTTTTCAGAGATCACTTCGTTATTAAGTAGTGTATTGTTTAGCCTCCATGTGTCTGTATTTTTTACAGATCTTTTCCTGTAATTGATATCTAGTTTCATGGCGTTGTTGTCAGAAAAGATACTTGATACAATTTCAATTTTCTTAAATTTACCAAGGCTTGATTTGTGACCCAAGATATGATCTCTCCTGTAAAAGTTCCAAGAGCACTTGAGAAAAATGTGTATTCTGTTGTTTTTGGAGGGAATGTCCTATAAATATCAATTAAGTCCATCTTGTTTAATGTATCATTTAAAACTTGGGTTTCCTTATTTATTTTCATTTTGGATGATCTGTCCATTGGTGAAATTAGGGTGTTAAAGTGCCCTACTATGACTGTGTTCCTGTCGATTTCCCCTTTTATGGCTGTTAGTATTTGCCTTATGTATTGAGGTGCTCTTATGTTGGGTGTATAAATATTTACAATTGTTATATCTTCTTCTTGGATCAATCCCTTGATCATTATGTAGTGTCCTTCTTTGTCTCTTCTAATAGTCTTTATTTTAAAGTCTATTTTGTCTGATATGAGAATTGCTACTCCAGTTTTCTTTTGGTTTCCATTTGCATGGAATATCTTTTTCTATCCCCTTACTTTTAGTCTGTATGTTTCTCTAGGTCTGAAGTGGGTCTCTTGTAGACAGCAAATATATGGATCTTGTTTTATCCATTCAACCAATCTGTGTCTTTTGGTGGGAGCATTTAGTCCATTTACATTTAAGGTAATTATCGATATGTATGTTCCCATTCCCATTTTCTTAATTGTTTTGGGTTCATTATTGTAGGTCTTTTCCTTCTTTTGTGTTTCTTGCCTAGAGAAGTTCCTTTAGCAGTTGTTGTAGAGCTGGTTTGGTGGTGCTGAACTCTCTCAGCTTTTGCTTGTCTGTAAAGGTTTTACTTTCTCCATCAAATATGAATGAGATCCTTGCTGGTTAGAGTAATCTTGGTTGCAGATTTTTCTCCTTCAACGTTTTCAATATGTCCTGCCACTCCCTTCTGGCTTGCATAGTTTCTGCTGAGAGATCAGCTGTTAACCTTATGGGGATTCCCTTGTGTGTGTTTTGTTGTTTTTCCATTGCTGCTTTTAATATGCTTTCTTTGTATTTAATTTTTGACAGTTTGATTAATATGTGTCTTGGCGTATTTCTCCTTGGATTTATCCTGTATAGGACTCTCTGTGCTTCCTGGACTTAATTATTTCCTTTCCCATATTAGGGAAGTTTTCAACTATAATCTCTTCAAATATTTTCTTAGTCCCTTTCTTTTGCTCTTCTTCTTCTGGAACCCCTATAATTCGAATGTTGGTGCGTTTAATGTTGTCCCAGAGGTCTCTGAGACTGGCCTCAGTTCTTTACATTCTTTTTTCTTTATTCTGCTCTGCAGTAGTTATTTCCACTATTTTATCTTCCAGATCACTTATCCGTTCTTCTGCCTCAGTTATTCTGCTATTGATCCCATCTATAGTATTTTTCATTTCATTTATTGTGTTGTTCATCATTGTTTGTTTAAACTTTAGTTCTTCTAGATTCTTGTTAACTGTTTCTTGCATTTTGTCTATTATATTTCCAAGATTCTGGATCATCTTTACTATCATTATTCTGAATTCTTTTTCAGGTAGACTGCCTATTTCCTCTTCATTTGTTAGGTCTGCTGGGTTTTTATCTTGCTCCTTCATCTGCTGTGTGTTTTTCTGCCTTTTCACTTTGCTTATCTTACTGTGTTTGGGGTCTCCTTTTTGCAGGCTGAAGTTTCGTAGTTCCTGTTGTTTTTAGTGTATGTCCCCAGTGGCTAAGGTTGGTTCAGTGGGTTGTGTAGGCTTCCTGGTGGAGGGTACTAGTGCCTGTGTTCTGGTGGATGAGGCTGGATCTTGCCTTTCTGGTGGGCAGGTCCACGTCTGGTGGTGTGTTTTGGGGTGTCTGTAGACTTATTATGATTTTGGGCAGCCTCTCTGCTAATGGGTGGGGTTGTGGTCCTGTCTTGCTAGTTGTTTGGCATAGGATGTCCAGCACTGTAGCTTGCTGATCGTTGAGTGAAGCTGGGTGCTGGTGTTGAGATGGAGATCTCTTGGAGATTTTCGCCGTTTGATATTATGTGCAGCTGGGAGGCCTCTTGTGGACCAGTGTCCTGAAGTTGGCTCTCCCACCTCAGAGGCACAGCACTAACTCCTGGCTGCAGCACCAAAAGCCTTTCATCCACACGGCTCCTTAATTTGGGATGATTCGTTGTCTATTCATGTATTCCACAGATGCAGGGTACATCAAGTTGATTGTGAAGCTTTAATCCGCTGCTTCTGAGGCTGCTGGGAGAGATTTCCCTTCTCTTCTTTGTTCTCACAGTTCCCATGGTCTCAGCTTTGGATTTGGCCCTGCCTGTGCGTGTAGGTCGCCGGAGGGCGTCTGTTCTTTGCTCAGACAGGATGGGGTTAAAGGAGCCGCTGATTCGGAGGCTCTGGCTCAGTCAGGCCGGGGGGTAGGGAGGGTCACGGAGTGCGGGGCAGGCCTGCGGCAGCAGAGGCTGGCATGACATTGCAGCAGCCTGAGGCATGCTGTGCATTCTCCCGGGGGAGTTGTCCCTGGATCCCGGGACCCTGGCAGTGGCGGGCTGCACAGTCTCCCCGGAAGTGGGGTGTGGATGGTGACCTGTGTTCACACACAGGCTTCTTGGTGGCGGCAGCAGCAGCCTTAGCGTCTCACGTCTGTCTCTGGGGTCCGCACTTTTAGGCGCGGCTCGCGCCTGTCTCTGCAGCTCCTTTAAGCAGTGTTCTTAATCCCCTCTCCTCGTGCACCAGGAAATAAAGAGGGAAGAAAAAGTCTCTTGCCTCTTCGGCAGGTCCAGACCTTTCCCCTGACTCCCTCCCGGCTAGCCGCCTCTCCCGGCGCTCCGACTGAAGCCGGAGCCTCAGCTCCCAGCCCTGCCCACCCCGGCAGGTGAGCAGACAAGCCTCTCGACTGGTGAGTACCGGTCGGCCCTGATCCTCTGTGCTGGAATCTCTCCGCTTTGTCTTCCGTAGCCCTGTTGCTGTGCTCTCCTCCACGGCTCCGAAGCTCCCCCACTCCGCCACCCGCAGTCTCTGCCCACGAAGGGGCTTCCTAGTGTGTGGATACTTTTCCTCCTTCACAGCTCCCTCCCGCTGGTGCAGGACCCGTCCCTCTCCTTTTGTCTCTGTTTATTTTTTTCTTTTGCCCTAACCAGGTACGTGGGGGGTTTCTTGCCTTTTGGGAGGTCTGAGGTCTTCTGCCAGCGTTCAGTAGATGCTCTGTAGGAGTTGTTCCACGTGTAGATGTATTTCTGGTGTATCTGTGGGGAGAAAGGTGATCTCCGTGTCGTCCACATTTTGTTTTTATATGTGATGTGAAATGATATTGGGAACCAAAGTGATCTCAAGATATTCCTTACAGGCTAATATTTTTCTATTTGTTTCTTCTTTCACAATACAGACTTCAGTGTTTAAATGTCAGCCAAGCCAACTACAATAATTTGCTACCAGAATTTTTGTTTCACTTTTTTAAACTCTGAAAAAATCTCTTGTTAGTTTTAGTGATGGGTTAAAGAACAATTATTTTTCATCTGTTCAATACCAACAAGATAATTGTTTATTAAACTATGATAGTTTGTGGAAGAGTGACGATGTTAATGCCAATTGTTGATAATGAAATAAGAATAATAACACACTAAGAAATTGAAGGGTCTTAAAGAAAATAAGATTGTAATTTATCTTGTCCTCTCTGCATGCTGAATTACCACTTTTAATAATCTTGCCTCTAAATTAACTTACTATTTTACTCAATGATTAGGTATAAGAGGCATGGAATAATTATAAAATATATTATTGGTGTTATAATTAGCATCAGTTTTTTTTCTTGGAAGAATCATACAGTGACTCTAATGCAGTTTCTTTAAAGTCTTAATTAAATATCAAATACCATTGTAAGGATTACCACTAATTCATGGAAAGAGAAATAATGTTAAGAGTAATTATAAATCATAAATGCATTCATAGAAGACAAGAGCACTAAACCCCTAAAAAGCCTTGTCTGATTCATCTATTTGAATAGTATTCTGAAATTTCTTTAGTAAAGATAACCTAATATTTTAAAATTTCTTCCTTTTCAAGCTGTTAGTTAAACACAAAACCAAACCATCTATACAAAATGTTTGAAAATGGCACATATCTCTGTTCTTTTTGTTTTTTGTTTTTTGGCTGTGTTGGGTCTTCATTGCTGGGTGCAGTAGCTGGGGGCTACTCTTCATTGCAGTGCACGGGTTTCTCATTGCAGTGGCTTCTCTTGTTGAAGAGCATGGGCTCTAGGCATGTGGGCTTCCGTAGTTGCAGCACACAGGCTCATTGGTTGTGGCTCGTGGGCTCTAGAGAGCAGGCTCAGTAGTAGTGACTCATGGGCTTAGTTGCTCTGTGGCATGTGGGATTTTCCCAGACCAGGGATCAAACTCATGTCCCCTGCATTGGCAGACAGATTCTTAACCACTGTGCAAACAGGGAAGTCCCTATGTTCTTCAGATATTAATCCATATGAAATAAAAACAAAAATTACTTCCAATAAGGAACTTTTGGTATACGTTTTTCCAATGAATGCCAAATAAGCAATTTTCATGAGGTAGTGCAGGTGAAAAATTATACACAATAAATATCAAACACAAAATTCCATTCTTTGCAAATAATAAGTTTTTCTTGGAATGAAAATAATAAATTCAGAGTTTAAATCACATAAATTTCCACAGAATTAGAAATGAGATCACATTTGAGAAATTATAGTAATTGTGTTGCTAGAGGACAGATGTTTCAAGCAGAAAAATACTAAACTAATTTGACAGGTTCATTCCATTTTCAGCCACATCATATAGTGAATGGACATAGAATCTGAGTCAATTTTATTAGCATGAATAGTAAAGGTAAAATTTTAACCCAGAGTGGGAAATCAACTCAAGCAATGATAGGAGATCTAAAAAGTTAATCACATTTAATAACTATTGTCTACAAATATATTATGATTAATAATTGCTAATTTCTATTGAGGTTTGAAAGTGCTTTGGTGTCAATAATACAACTTATGAGATGGTTTATATAGAATCCTCTGGGGTCACATTGTAGGGTGACTTTTAATGGTCAGGGAAGTAGGGCATAATCATTCTTTTCTTCATTTAAAGGGTAAAGAAAAAGAACTGTTAGTCACAACCAGCAACAGCAGGGTGGTAAAACAAAAGGAAACTTCTGCCAAAGAAGCATTTTATTGGTTCCTGTATATACAATGTTCATTAGCCTTACAAAATTATTGGAGGAAAGATAAATGAAATTTGTGGGCTTCCTGGACTTGTCTTTTAATCTCTAATTATATTTATCTAAAAAATTGTTGTGCACACAAAGTGAAACAAAAAACTGAGGAAAGTCTCTTGGATACTTGATTTCAGAAGGCACATTGGACAGAAAAAGAAACCTTGTTTCCCTAATTACTCACTGGAGTTTTCAAGTGAAGGCACAAATAAATACTGATATTCTAAGAAAAGAGTGGAAAGAAAGTAGAGACCTCTAGTTTGTCTCAGGCTAGTTCTGGTCAGACCAGGTAAACTCATGAGTGAAAGGGGTAGCCTGGACTGCCACTGCCTACATAAGAGGAACCCACTTACCCTCCATAGGATGAAACCTAATAAGCAGCTATTAGCTGTCACCAGTCTAGTTTGGGAGATATGACAGATTGTCAATTAAGCAACATGTGCAGCAATATGGATAAGTAGAAGATGATTAAATTTAATCAGGTGGCTTTAAATAATTTTGAAAAAAATGAAAAAGGAAACAATGGAAATTTAAACAAACTTAAATCATATATATTACTTTTTTATAGCCTTAAAAATAATTCTTGAGAAAATACCAGCTTTATTTTTTAGTCAGTGCTTTCTCATTCTTTTTGCATTTTCTCCTTCTCTCCTTTCATACTTAAAATAATTGAACTCCTCTAAGTGTTGATAGTCTGTGTTTTTTTTGTCACATAGCTAACTCCTTATACAAAATATGATATTCATCCAAAAGCTCAGCAAAAGGCTGAAAGACAGAAAATAAGTACCAATGTACCTTTGCCTTCACCAGAACTCAAAACATTTAACTAAGTCATGGGATATGGTACTATGTGTTTTTACTTATAAAGTGAAGCTCTTTCCCCTCCTTTTCTATGTTGGACTTCTAGACATTCTCTTTGAGACATCCTTGTTGCTTCTCTCTCCAATTATTACATTACAAAGTAGCATAGAAGGGGCTTCCCTGGTGGCGCAGTGGTTGAGAGTCTGCCTGCCGATGCAGGGGACACGGGTATGTGACCCGGTCCGGAGGATCCCACATGCCGCGGAGCGGCTGGGCCCGTGAGCCATGGCCTATTAAAGAACCTGAAGCATGATTTAACTGTTTTCCTAGAATTTATAAATTTAGTAGCCACTCTACTGAAGCTAACATTTTTGGTTTTTATAAAAAACGGTCATTTTACACAAAATAATTATGAATTTCAGTGAACAACAGAATCTCTTAAATTTGCTAATATCTGGCTAAAAATTTCAGCATAAATTCCCTGTGAAATAGCTCCAAGAGTGACAATAGTTGAGAAGGAATGCTGAGACATTCTACTGATATTTCATTAATAGTCCAAAATATTTTATACTGCAAGTCATCTATTGGTATGGGAAATGGAAACTTTTGCTTGTTGAAGAATGCTATTATTTCAATTTGAATCATACTAAGGTTGCTTGGTAGACACAGTTTTCTAATTGTGATACTCATAAAGTTATTAATAGATGATGGATATTGCCTATTCAACTTGCTTATTAGGCAGGTTTCAGGTTAACTAAACTACTTGGGAATAGTATTAGCCAGCTTATTAATTGATATATCCCCCCAAAGCATATTTCACACACAAAAAATGCTAATTCACTGTAAATTCATTGAGTATACACTGTAATGAGAGTGTTACCAATGTTAGTACATGATGTATTAACATTTTGTTGGTAATAGCGGTACTTACAAATGGTGTGGATATTTATGCCTCTCCATTCTCTCATCTCCCAAATTTACACCATTTATGAAATAGTGCAAAAGACAATTTGAAAAACAAATCAGATAACAACAATCCCTTACAGGTGTAGCAGGCTTTACAGTATATAAACTATTGTCACTTATACAATCTCCACCTTATCTGCAGGGAGTGTCTGATTATGTTCATTTTTTTAACAGATGAAGAAAATTTTCCAGTCTAATTTTTACTTTGACTCTATAGATATAAGTAATCATTACCCATAAGCTCTCTGTAAAATTCCTTGCTCATATTACTTGGAGGTGGGGGGTCGCTCAGTGAGACAGATTTCCCCAAGTACAAATAGCTAGAAACAATGCTTTGTCTTTTGTATCTTCTAGTCACAAGTTTATATCTCCTAAAACTTGGGTTTGTCACATTTTAGCTTCTGTGTTAGAGATAAACATTTATAAATTGAATGCAAGACACTCAGTTTAGCACCAATACTTTAAAAACAATTATTTGGATGCTGATTAGTGAAAAAAAAATCTAAGTGAACAAATCTGTTAGATTGACAATTATCATTCTTTGCAAATATTTGATAGTCAAAGACCATGTTTACACTATTTTAAGCACACCAAGAAGAAACAGACAAGTTTTTAGTCTTACAGAGAAAATTTTAGAATTCAGGTGCTTCCCTGATTTTATATAATTCTATTAAAAGGAAATGATAAATAATTTAAACGTTGATAAATCATTCTAAATAAAATATGTTCATGGAACCCTATTAAAATTGAAGACTTATAATATTCAGAACTACAAAGCTGAATACTATGGAAGAACAAAATTTAAAAATGCTCTTAGTGAGCAGGTTATTTTATTATGAATTATAGTAGTAAAATATCTTTGGGGAAGTAGAAGTTATTATCATAATCTTAAAATCTTATCTGACAACTTGTCTGTCATGCAAATGGTAGCATATTAAATTTTAACAATTCTATGTAGCTTCTAGCTAATGTAGATCATGCTTTTCAAGAATCCTATCTCATTTGAATTTCCCAAAGTATACATTTAGTAATTTCTGCTCCAAAACATGGACTAAGGTACTTCTCCCTTTAATGAGAATAACATTAAGATCACCTTAATGAGGGCTTCCTTGGTGGTGCAGTGGTTGAGAGTCCACGTACTGATGCAGGGGACACGGGTTCGTGCCCCGGTCCAGGAAGATCCCACATGCCACGGAGCGGCTGGGCCCGTGAGCCATGGCCGCTGAGCCTGCGCGTCTGGAGCCTGTGCTCCGCAATGGGAGAGGCCACAACAGTGAGAGGCCTGCGTACCACAAAAAAAAGAAAAAAATCACTTTAATGAAACAGAAAAGGTCAGTCTGGGTAATTTAAATTTCTGCCTATGTGAATGAGCCTCAAGCAAAATAGCACTGCCACAGCATGCAAGTGTTAAAAAAAAAGAGAAGAAACCGCTAACCTTGATGTACAGAAATAATGTTTCTTATTCACCATTAGCAGAACATGAGCTTTGAACTTTTTTTAAAAAGTGGGATTGGCTTACCATGAGCCACTTTGTATTCTTAACTGCTGCTTTCTGAAACCAATTAAAACTACTTGGATACTTATGTAACAAGGTGATAATTATCCCTACAATAGCAATCATATTACAATATATAAATGTATCAAATTAAAATGTTGTACACATTAAACTTACACAATGTTATATGTCAAACATATTTCAATAAAAAATACCTGGATAACGTACAATCTATTGTTACAATAAAAACTGAAAACAGCTGGTCCAAATAAGAAAGGATACTGGGAAATTTCACTGTATCAAATGTTTCCTTGGTTCAGTTCTAAGTTAAAATAATTTGGGAAATGCTAAAATCTGGCTCTCAGGCTACTGAATAGACGAGTTTTTCTTTCTTGATGCAAATAAGCATGTCAAGAGTAGAAACAACAACAAGAGTAGAAAGAGACAAAAAGCACTCATTTACAAAAAATCTAAATGAAAGGTCATATATGCTTTAAGAGAAGCTCTTAGCCATATCACTGAAATCACTAGTATTACAACAAATTGTTATCATTTCATGTGTTTGTTTGTTTTGATGGGTAGGCAAGACTGGGAAGGGAGGGTAGTGTGAGTGGGCACATCTGTGAACGAATCTGTCAATTGAAGTAGTTGCTTGCTAATCTTAAATTACCACAAGGAGGTGCCTAGCTCCACCCTTTAATACCTTTCAGCTCACTTATCATAGAACTGTAGATTTTTTCACTTCCTTCTAGCAGTAGAGTTACGAAATACCCTGTAAGTCTTTTCCTGGACCTCCATCATCCTGAAGCCTCCCTGGAAACATGGTATGGACTTTCATCAGTGATGTGCTGGTAAATGTTTTAAAAGATGGCTCTTTGGGATAGAAGAGGAGCCCTCATTTCTAGTGTTTGCTGATTTTGGTGGTGTAAATATTGGGTTGGCCAAAAATTTCGTTTGGGCTTTTACATATGGTGGTGTAAATATTGACGCTACCACCGTGGTTGGGAAGGTATGCAAACAATAGATTATTATGAACAAGTTTGAACTCGATCCAACACACTACCAGGTCTTCCAGGGTGTTTACAGACCATGTGCTGATAGTCACAGTACTTCCTAAGCTAAAGAGAGTTATTACAATTACTTTCTGAGTTAAGCCAATAATTATAGTGTTCTACATAGGAAATATTTTTTATTGAGTTGCAATTCAATTACCACACAATTTGCCCATTAATAATGTATAATTCCATGGTTTTCAGAATAGTCAGAAGGTTGTGCAGCCATCACCACTATCAATTAGATAACATTTGCATCACTCCCAAAAGAAACCCCATAACCAGTAGCAACCACTCCCCATTTGCCCCCTAGCCCTGACAACCACCAGTCTATTCTCTATCTTTGTAGATATGCCTATTCTGGACAATTCGTATAAATGGAATTATATGTTATTTGGGCTTTGCTACTACCTTCTTTCATTAAAAAAAATGTTTTCAATGTTCATTGATGTTGTAGCATGTATCAGTACTTCTTTCCTTTTTATGGGTGTATAACATGCCATCTCATGGATATACAACATTTGTTTATTTATTATTCAGGTGAGGGATATTTGGGTTTTTCCACATTTTGGCTATTATGAATAATGCTTCTATAAATATTGGTGTACAAGTTTTTTGTGTAGGCATGTATTTTCAGCCTTCTTGGGTATATACCTATTAGTGGAATTGCTGGATAGTATGATAATTCTATGTTTAACTTTATGAGGAAATGCTGAGCTGTTTTCCACAGAAATTACACCATTTTATATTTCCTCCAATAATATATGAGGGGGAATTCCCTGCTGGTCCAGTGGGTAGGAATCCATGCTCCCAATGCAGGGGGCCTGGTTTTGATCCCTGGTCAGGGAATTAGATTCCGCATGCATGTCACAATTAAGAGTGTGCATGCTGCGACTAAGATTGTGCATGCCACAACTAAGAAGTCCACATGCCACAACAAAGTATCCCACACACTGCAACGAAGATCCTGTGTGCCACAACTAAGAACCAATGCAGCCTAAATAAATAAATATTAAAAAATATATATATGAGGGTTCCAACTTCTCTAAATCATTGCCTCAATTTTTTTAAATAAAACATAATACTAAATAAAATAGTTTTTAAAATATAATAGTCATTCTAGTGGGTAAGAAGAGATATCTTGTGATTTTGCTTTACATTTCCCTAATGACTAATGATACTGAGCATTTTTCATGTACTTTTTTGGACATTTGTATATTTTATTTGGGGAAATATCTATCCAAATCCTTTGCTCATTTTTAAACTGGGTCATTTGTGTTTTTATGGCTGCATTATAAGTGTTCTTCACATATTCTGGATATTAAAAAACTTTATCAGATATACGATTTGCAACTACTTTCTCCCAATGTGTAGATTGCTTTTCACTTTCTTGCTAGTATCCTCTGAAACAAAAGTATTTTTAATTTTATTGTAGTAGAGTTTATCTATTTGTCTTTGATTTCTTGTGTTTTAGGGGACATACAAGTAAAATACTGCCTAATTCAAGTTCATGAAGATTTATGTCTAAGTTTTTGTCTAAGAGCTTTATAGTTTTAATTCTTGCAGCTAGGTCTTTACAACATTTTGAATTAATTTTTATGTGTGGTGTGTGACAAGGGTCAAACTTCATGCTTTGCATATGAATATCCAGTTTTCTCAGCCAAGAAATAAATTTAAATGTCTGTCTCCTTTAGACTCTCTGTCCTTAAATGCCTAGATTGATTGAACCTAGTGCTGTAATATCTTTCAGATATTATTTTTATTTAACAATAAAATAATTCCTCTGTCTATTTTCACTTTTGGTTTAAATATGTGATTCTCAAATCTAAAAATATATAAATGTATACTTTTATATTCAATTTAAAAAACAAAGAGAAATCCTCAGTTAGAAAAAAGTCACTTAATATATTGCACTAAAGTACTGCTTCTTCTACCCTCCAGAATTTGTTGTTCTGTACTAATTATTTTGTCATCACTGGTGTAAATTATTCATATGTTATTTTAAAAATTGGAATGAAATTTATAGTACTAGTCACAATCACATTATTTATATGGACTTTGAGACACTAACAAAGTATGGGTTAATTAAACCTGCTATGATTTGATAAACATATGGAATATCATTAATTGCTGACTTACAACCAGCAATTAACTGAGGCATAGCTTTCATGTTTCCAATTAAGTAATATTTTTTTGAAATATTTATATATTTATTTATGCCTGTGTTGGGTCTTAGTTGTGGCATGCAGGATCTATCATTGTGGCATGCAGGCTCTTTGTTGCAGCACGTGGGCTTCTCTCTAGTTGTGGCATGCAGGCTCCAGAGCACGTGGGCTCAGTTGTTGCAGCATGTGGACTTAGTTGTGCTGTGCAGGCTTAGTTGCCCCACAACATGTGGGATCTTAGTTCCCCAACCAGGGATTGAACCAGCGTCCCCTGCATTGGAAGACAGATTCTTAACCTCTAGACCACCAGGGAAGTCCCATGTAATTAATATTAAAGGAAGTTAAAAGAGAACTCTATCAAGCTAAGAAGCAGTATCCTACATGAATGGAAAAGGGGGAAAAAAACAATTCTATTTTAGAGCTAGTAACGAAAATAAGTTAACAGGACTTGTATAAAAGTGTACAATATTTGCTCTCAGAGATTCAAAAAGAGGATACATAGCATGGAAAAATATCTTCTCATTTTTCTTAAAAATATAAGATAATTCAGATGAAGCAAAAAGTACAAAATCTTATATCATAAAAATGAATGTACCCATCATTTGATAAAATGTTCCAGGACAAATGAAGCACCCTGTGTACTATTCACAGATCACTTCCATTTCCCTTCCTATTCAGAGGTAACCCTCCTCTTTCTTACATGAAAAGCAAGTATGATTAAAGGGCACACTAGTAGCCCATGAAGAACAAGTATTTAATTCATTTTATTTGAGATATTCCACAAAAAGGGAGCCATGTGATTTTTATATACTATAATCATAGAATAGGCCATCAATTATTAGAGTAATCTATTCATAAAGATTCAGAAATCACTATATACTGAAAGAGAGAGAGAGAAAATATGAATGGAAGATTTAGCAGCATAATAAACCTTCCACACATAATATGCAGTTATGAATAACATTTTAATTTCATATATAATAACAGCTCCTATTATAATGTTATTCAGCTTTGCTAGTTATTATCTATTATATATCTTTCCTTATAATTGACAACCTTCTAAATGTCTAGAAATGAAATAGGTTCTGTGACACACACAGAAATACAGCGATTCTCTATTAGTATAGAGGTCAGACTGACAAAATATCCACATACTTCAGTTATTATAGTAGAGTAGATTTCTGTCATGTCTTGGTTATGCAACCAAATAGCTCTGTGGTTTGGTTTAGGCAACTATTTATTTTTTAATTGAAGTATAGTTTATTTACAATGTTGTGTTAATTTCTGCTGTACAGCAAAGTGATTCAGGTATACATATATATGTATACACATTTTTTATATATTCTTTTCCATTATGGTTTATCATAATGAATAAATAATACTGGATATAGTTCCCTGTGTTATACAGTAGGACCTTGTTTATCCATTCTATATATAATAGCTTACATCTGCTAACCCCAACCTCCCACACCATTCATCCTCCAAACCCCTCTCCATTGGCAACCACAAGTCTGTTCTCTATGTTCATGAGTCTGTTTCTGTTTCATAGATAAGTTCGTTTGTGTCATATTTTAGATTACATATATAAGTGATATCCTATAGTATTTGTCTTTCTCTTTCTGACTTATTTCACTTAGTATGATCATTTCTAGGTCCATACATGTTGCTGAAAATAATATTATTTTATGCTTTTTTATGGCTGAGTAGTATTCCATTGAATATATGTACCAAATCTTCTTTAGCCATTCATCTGTCAATGGACATTTAGGTTGTTTCCATGACTTGGCTATTGTGAATAGTGCTGCTATGAACATAGGGGTGCATGTAATCTTTCTGAATTATAGTTTTGTCTGGATATATGGCCAGGACATATGGGTCATATGGTAAATCATTTTTTTAGTTTTCTGAGGAACCTCCATACTTTGTTCCATAGTGGCTTCACCAACTTACATTCCCACCAACAGTATAGGAGTGTTCTCTTTTCTCCACACCCTCTGCAGCATTTGTTATTTGTAGACATTTTAATGATCGCCATTCTGTCTGGTATGAGGTGGTACCTCACTGTAGTTTTGGTTTCCATTTCTCTAATAATGAGCAATGTTCAGCATCTTTTCATGTGCCCATTGGCCATCTGTATTTCTTCTTTGGAGAAATGTCTATTTAGGTCTTCTGCTCATTTTTCTATTGGGTGTTTTGTTTTTTGTTGTTGTTGAGTTATATGAGCTGTTTGTATATTTTGAAAATTAGGCCTTTGTTGGTTGCATCATTTGCAAATACTTTCTCCCATTCTGTAGGTTGCCTTCTCATTTTGTTTATGGTTTCTTTTGTCACACAAAAGCTTGTAAGTTTGATTAATTCCCATTTGTTTATTTTTGGTTTTATTTCTATTGCCTTGGGAGACTGATCTAAGAAACATTGATACAATTTATGTCAGAGAATATTTTGCCTAAGATCACTTCTAGAGAAATCAAAAGCTTACATACAAGCAAAAGTTAAGAGAATTCAGCAACACCAAACAAGGTTTACAACAAATACTAAAGGAAGTTCTCTAGGTGGGAAAGATCCCCATAACTTAAAACAACCTTGTACCCATATAGACATCTATATCAAAACCTCATGGGAACAGCAAACACAAAAACTTCAATGGATACACACACAGAAATGTAAAAGCATCCTAAACACAATGCTAAATATGGTCCTCAAACCACAAGAGAAGAGAACAAAAGAGGAAGGGAAGAAAAAAACCAAAAACCTAATAGAAAGCAATTAACACAATGGCAATAGGAACATGCATATCAATAATTACCTTAAACATAAATGGATTAAATGCTCTAGCCAGAAGACATAGACTGGCAGAATGGATACAAAAAGAAGACCAGTATACATGCTGTCTACAAGAGACCTACTTCAGACCTAGGGACACATACAGACTGAAAGTGAGGGGATGGAAAAAATAATACATGCAAATGGAAACCAAAATAGACTTTGCAATAAAGACTGTTACAAGAGACAAGGAAGGAGACTACATAATGATCAAGTGATCCATTCAAGAAGATATAACAATTGTAAATATATATGCACCCAACATAGGGGCACCTCAACATATAAAGGAAATGCTAACAGCCATAAAAGGGGAAATTGACAGTAACACAATATTAGTGGGGGACTTTAATACTCTATTTACACCAATGGACAGATCATTCAGACAGAAAATTAATAAGGAAACACACGCCTTAAATGACACATTAGACCACATAGACTTAATTGATATCTATAGGATATTCCATCCAAAAGCAGCAGAATGCACTTTCTTCTCAAGTGCACATGGAACATTCTCTGGAATAGATCACATCTTGGGTCACAAATCAAATGTTGTAAATTTAAGAAAACTGAAATCATATCAAGCATCTTTTCCGACCATAATGCTATGAGATTAGAAATCTATTACAGGGGGAAAAAACTGTAGAAAACACAAACACATGGAGGCTAAACAATGCAGTACTAAATAAACAATAGATCATTGATGAAATCAAATAAGAAATCAAAAATACCTAGATACAAATGACAATGAAATCACAATCCAAAATCTATGGGAGGGAGGAAAGGCAGTTCTAAGAAGGAAATTTGCAGCAATAAAATCTTATCTCAGGAAACAAGAAAAATCTCAAATAAACAACCTAACCTTACACCTAAAACAATTAGAGAAGGAAGAACAAACAAAGCCTAAAGTTAGTAGGAGAAAAGAAATCATAAAGATCGAGCAGAAATAAATGAAATAGAGAAGAAAACAATAGCAAAGATCAATGAAACTAAAAGCTGGTTCTTTGAGAAGATAAACAAAGTTGATAAAACTTTAGCCAGACTCATCAAGAAAAAAGGAGATGACTCAAATCAATACAATTAGAAGTGAAAATGGAGAAGTTAAAACTGGCAGTACAGGGTTTCCCTGGTGGCGCAGTGGTTGAGAGTCCGTCTGCTGATGCATGGGATGTGGGTTTGTGCCTCAGTTTGGGAAGATCCCACATGCCACAGAGCGGCTGGACCCATGAGCCATGGCTGCTAAACCTGCGCATCTGGAGCCTGTGCTCTGCAATGGGAGAGGCTGCAACAGTGAAAGGCCCGTGTACTGCAAAAAAAAAAAAAAGGGCAGTACAGAAATACAAAGGATAAGAGACTACTACACGCAACTGTATACCAATAAAATGGATAACCTAGAAGAAATGGACAAATTCTTAGCAAAGTACAACTTTCCAAGACTGAAGCAGGAAGAAATAGAAAATATGAACAGATCAAACACAAGTACTGAAATTAAAACTGTGATTTAAAAACTTCCAACAAACAAAAGTCCAGGACCAGGTGGCATCACAGGCGAATTCTATCAAACATTTAGAGAAGAGTTAACACCTATCCTTCTCAAAATATTCCAAAAAATTGCTGAGGAAGGAACACACCCAAGATCATTCTATGAGGCCACCATCACTCTTATACAAAATGGAGACAAAGATATCACAAAAAAAGAAAATTACATGCCAATATCACTGATGCAAATAGACAAAAAAAATCCTCAAGAAAAGGGGGAAGGGTAAGCTGGAACGAAGTCAGGGAGTGGCATGGACTTATATACTACCAAATGTAAAATAGATAGCTAGTGGGAAGCAGCCGCATAGCAAAAGGAGATCAGCTTGGTGCTTTGTGACCACCTAGAGGGGTGGGATAGGGAGGGTGGGAGGGAGATGCAAGAGGGAGGAGATATGGGTATATATGTATATGTGTAGCTGGTTCACTTTGTTATAAAGCAGAAACTAACACACCATTGTAAAGCAATTATACCCCAATAAAGATGTTAAAGAAAACCCCAGCAAAACGAATCCAACACCATATTAAAAGGATCATACACAATAATCAAATGGGGTTTATCCCAGGGATGCAAGGATTCTTCAAAATATGTAAATTAATCAACGTGACACACCATATTAACAAACTGAAGAATAAAAACCATATGATCATCTCAATAGATGAAAAGATTTTGACAAAATTCAACACCTATGTATGATAAAAAACTCTCCAGAAAGTGGGCATAGAGGGAAAATACCTCAACATAATAAAAGGGTCATATATGACAAACCCACAATAAACATCATTCTCAACGGTGAAAACCTGAAGGCATCTTCTCTAAGAGCAGGAACAAGACAAGGATATAACTTCTTGCCACTTTTATTCAACATAGTTTTGGAAGTCCTAGCCATGGCAATCAGAAAAGAAAAAGAAATAAAAAGAATCCAAGTTGGAAAAGAAGTAAAACAGTAACTGTTTGCAGATGACATGATAGTATACATACAGAATCCTAAAGATGTTGCCAGAAAACTACTAGAGATCATCAATGAATTTAGTAAAGTTGCAGGATACAAAATTAATACACATAAATCACTTGCATTCCTATACACAAACAACAAAAGATCAGAAAGAGAAATCATGGAAACAAAATCCCATTTACCTTTGCATCAAAAGGAATAAAATCCCTAGGAATAAACGTACCTAAGGAGTCAAAGATCTGTACTCAGAAAACTATAAGACACAGATGAAAGAAATCAAAGATGATGCAAACCAATGGAGAGATATACCATGTTCTTGGATTAGAGGAATCAATATTGTCAAAATGAGTATACTATACAAAGTAATCTACAGATTCATTGCAATCCTATCAAATTACCAATAGCATTTTTCACAGATTTAGAACAAAAAAAAATTTAATATTTGTGTGGAAACACAAAAGACCCCAAATAGCCAAAGCAATTTTGAGGAAGAAAAACTGAGCTGGAGGAATCAGGCTCCTTACTTCAGACTATATTACAAAACTACAGTTATCAAAACAGTATGGTACTGGCACAAAAACAGAAATATAGATCAATAGAACAGGATAGAAAGTCCAGAACTAAACCCACACACCTATGGTCACCTAATGTATGACAAAGGAGGCAAAAATATACAATGGAGAAAAGAGAGTCTCTTCAATATCTGGTGCTGGGAAAAGTGGACTGCCACATGTAAAAGAATGAAATTAGAACATTCTCTACTACCAAGCAAAAAAATAAACTCAAAATGGGTTAAACATCTAAATGTAACACCAGATATTATAAAATTCTTAGAGGAAAACATAAGCAGAACACTCTCTGATATAAATTGCAGCAAATCTTTTTTGATCCACCTCCTAGAGTAATGAAAATAAAAACAAAAATAAACAAATGTGATGTAATTAAACTTAAAAGCTTTTGCATAGCAAAGGAAACCATAAACAAAACGAAAAGACAGCTCACAGAATGGGAGAATATTTTTACAAATGATGCGACTGACAAGGGATTAATCTCCAAAATTTACAAACAGCTCATGCAGCTCAATATTAAAAAAACCAAACAACCCAACCAAAAAATGGCAGAAGATCTAAGTAGAGATTTCTGTAAAGAAGACATACAGATGGCTAACAAACACATGAAAAGATGCTCAACATCACCAATTATCAGATAAATGCAAATCAAAACTACAATGAGATATCATCTCACACCAGTCAGAATGGCCATCATCAAGAAATCTTCAAATAGTAAAAGCTGGAGAGGGTGTGTAGGTAAGGGAACCCTCCTACACTGTTAATAATAATGTAAATTGGTATAGCCACTATGGAAAACAGTATGGAGGTTCCTTAAGCAAGTAAGAATAGAATTACCATATGATCCAGCAATCCAATTCTTGGGCATATATCCAGAGAAAACCATAATTTGAAAAGATACATGTACCCAAACCTTCATTGCAGCACTATTTACAATAGTCAGGACATGGAAGCAATCTAAATGTGCATTGATGGAGGAATGGATAAAGAAGATGTGGTACATATATATACAATGGGATATTACTCAGCTATAAAGTAGAATGAAATAATGACATTTGCAGCAACATGGATGGACCTAGATATCGTCATACTGAGTGAAGTAAGTCAGACAGAGAAAGACAAATATCATATGATATCGCTTGTATGTGGAATCTAAGAAAAGGGTAAAAATGAACCTATTTACAAAACATAAATAGAGTCACAGATGTAGAATACAAACTTATGGCTACCAATAGGGAAGGAGGGGAGGGATAAATTTCGAGGTTGGAATTGACATATACACACTACTATAAAAAATAGATAACTAATAAGAATCCAGTATACAGCACAGGGAACTCTACTCAATACTCTGTAATGTGCTATATCTGAATAGGATCTAAAAAATAGTGGATATATGTATATGTATAACGATTCACTTTGCTGTACAGCAGAAACTAACACAACATTGTAAATTAACTATACTCCAATGAAAGTTAATTAAAAAAAAGGAAGTAATATCTGACTTTAAGGGACCAACAATCTAGATGCATGAACAAGATAACACATGTGGAAAAATTGAAAAGCTATATACAGTACTTTATCTTTAACAAAAATATACTTAAATTTTTCCATCTACCTTTAACTTTTTATTACAGGTAGTGACCCTCAGAGAAGGAGTGCTTTTTTGATAAGATCAGAGGTAGCTAAGTCATTGTGGCATAGTCTTGAAGGATGGGTAGGTTTTGAGAAATGAAAAAGAACAGACTAGGGAACAACGTGAACAACATGGCATTTTGGGGGGAAGAGTTAGGAGTTATTCATCACACTTTAGTTAAGGAGTTATATTTAAATATTATTAAGTTCACGAAGGTAATCTTATCACAGTATTCACTTCTACTTTTTAGTTCATAATTGGTGTAGAAATTATTATTCAAACATCTAATTGATATGAAATGAGTTTGGAATGATATTCATAGGGAAAGGAAACAAGTAAGATATAACACAATATTTTCTTGGTGTGGAACCAAGTGTCACTAGGAAATACTTTTATATAATTTTCCTCTACTTTAGGAAACCAAAATTCTAACAAAGTTAGATGGAGCAATATATTTTGGTAAAATTCATCTTCCTTTACTACTGACTCTAATGTTATAGAATGAGGTATTATCCCTTGACAGTCTCCTAAAATCTGAATTGAAAACTTTTTGCAAAAAGAAAATTAAAATACCCTTAGTAATGTCTATTGAGAATTACAGTTCTCACCAGCAGCTTACTTTTCAGTGAATTACTTTAAAGTATTCTTTTAACTTCAGAATCTCTCCTTCCCATTAGCACTACTACCATGAATAATAATTTTCTTATCATTTGTAGAGATTGTCACCTTTCATGTACAAATATCACAATGGAACTCTTTTTTTTTTCTTATTCTCATCTTTGTATTTGCTGTGTTATATTGAGCTGAGCTGTACTACTCCACCTGACCAATAAGAAGGGTTGCAACCTAACGTGTACTCTAACATGAAAAAAACCCTTAACTTGATGATTATATACTTGGAAATGACTTCATTTGTTTATCAATCCCATGAATTAGTTTATTTATGTAAAATTCAAATGCAGTAATCAGTAACAATAAAGGAAAAAATCCCAGGAATTTCACAGCATTTTGAAAATCATTTTCCTAAGTATTAAATGAATGTGGAGAGTGAGCATCTTTTGCACTCCTAAGTAAAAACAAGAAGGGTAATATTTATTGAGTGCCTACTATGTGTCAGGCACTATATAACACATTGTCACAATTAATTTTTAATTCAAATTGTTCAAGGTTACACAATTTATAAATGCCAGAGTTGGGATTCAAATGGGGGATTGACTTAAGTGTTTATAAATGTTCCAGTCCCCCTGTCACCTTTCTTTAGAGATCAAAAGCTTAATTAAATGAATAATGGTCTATCTGAATTCTAATCTTTATTATCTTTCACTGGGCCTTTTGGTTATTGATAGTATCACTTCTCAAAGTCGGTTGCGTGGGAGAGTTTTAAGACTCAACATAGGTCATTAAAACAGTTTTCTATCTAGACTATCATCAGTTTCAATTGCCTCCTCTTTTTTTTTTTTTGATACACTCCCAATTTCCCAATTCATCCCACCCTTGGTATCCATACGTTTGTTTTCTACATCTGTGTCTCTATTTCTGCTTTGCAAATAAGTTCATCAGAATTTATACAGAGCAGAATACTGTTGATCATTCAATGCAATCTTAATCAAAATTCCAATGGCATTTCTCACAGAAAGAGAAAAACAGTCCTAAAATTTGTATCAAACCACAAAAGATCTCAAATAGCCAAGGAAATCATGAGAAAGCCAGAGGCATCACACATCTGGATTTCAAACTATAATACAAAGCTACAGTAATTAAAACAGTATGGTACTGGCATAAAAATAAATACATAGACCAATGGAACAGAATAGAGAGCCCAGAAATAAACCCCAGCATTTATGGTCAATTAATATTTCACAATGGAGCCAAGAACACTCAATGGGGAAAGAATAGTCTGTTCAATAAATGGTGCAGGGAAAACTGGATAACCACATTCAGCTAAATAAAATTGCAACCTTATTTTACACTCTCACAAAAATTAGCTCAAAATGGATTAGAGACTTAAATGTAACCCCTGATACTGTAAAAATTCTAGAAGAAAACATAGGGGAAAATCTCCTTGACATTGGTATTAGTGAGGATTTTTTAGATATGATACCAAAAGAACAAGAAACAAAAGCAGAAGTCAAGGAGTGGTATTATAGCACACTTAAAAAGCTTCTGCACAGCAAAAGAAAAAATTAAAAATGAAAAAGCAATCTATGGAAAAGAAGAAAGGATTTGCAAACCATGTATCAGATAAGAAGCTAATACCCAAAATATATAAAGAACTCATGAGAGAGGTCCAAGATGGCAGTGTAGGATTACACTGAGCTCATGTCCTCCCATGGACACATTGAATCTACACCTACATACAGAGCAATTCTCACTGAAGAAGACCCGAGGACTGATAGAACAGCTAATGCACATAGAAGGACCACATAGAAATTGGTAGGAAAGATGGAGACACAGTATCCATGGGAACCTCACCCCTAATGCAGTAACCTGCAGTAGAGAGAGGTATTGCTGAAAAACCTGAGTGTAGACTCATCTGCCCTAGGATACAGTGAAAAAACAGCAGATTAAAGGGCACCTGGACTATACAGGAAGAAGATCCATTTACTAATCCTAGAGCTTCTGCCAAATATGCAGGGAACTACTGGAGACCTCTCTGGGTTTGGAAGTGCTGGTGAGTAACATTGTTTGAGTTCCCCCAGGGAATCCCCTTGGCTTACACCTGATCCAGCTTTAGGTGCCCCACCAAGATGAACTTGGTGAGGTGCTGCCCAGGGACTGGTCCCTGCCAGGGCTCACTCCAGTCTGAGCTCCCCCACCAATTCAGCTTCAGGCACAGTACTTTCCAGTTTCTGCTGCAGCTTCAGCTGACTTGCCAAAGCCATAAGGCACAAGCCATCTACACAGGGGATGTTTCCATACAAAGCCATTTTTTCAAGATCAGAAGTAGCTGTTTTGACTAATTCATAGAAACAAAAACCAAAAGTCAAACAAACTAAGAAGACAGAAGAATACGTTCCAAATGAAACAACAAGAAAAATTCCTATTGAAACAGAGATAAATGATTTACCTGATAAGGAGTTCAAGAAGTGGTCATAAGAATGCTCTACAAACTTGGGAGTAGAATGGAGGAATTCAGTGGGAACTTCAACAAAGACTTAGAAAATATAATAAACATCCAATCAGAACTGAAGAAGACAAAAACTGAAATCAAAAATACACTAGAGGGTATCAACAGCAAATTAGATGTTACAGAATAATGGGTAAGCAATCTAGAATATTGGAAATCACACAATCAGAACAGTAAAAATTTAAAAAATCAGAGTTTATGGGATGGTGAAACAACATCAAGCATACTAACATTTCCATTATAGGAATCCCAAAAGGAAAAGAGAGAGAGAAAAGGACAGAAAATTTATCTGATGAAATAAAGACCGAAAATTTCCCTAAACTAGTGAAGGAAACAGACATCCAGGCACAGGAAGTACAAAGAGTCCCAAACAAGATGAACCCAAAGATATCCATGCCAAAACATATTATAAATAAAATGACAAAAGTTAAAGTCTATAAAGACGGAATCTTAAAGGCAATGAGAGTAAAGCAACTAGTTACCTATAAAAAGACTCCCATAAGACTATCAGTTGACTTTTCAGAAGAAAATTTCCAGGCCAGAAGGGAGTGGCAGGATATATTTAAAGTGTTAAAGGAAAAATCTTACAACCTACAATACTCTACCCAGAAAGATTATCATTCAGAATTGAAGGAGAGATAAAGAGTTTTCCAGAGAAGCATAAATTAAAGTTCATCACCACTAAACCAGCCTTACAAGAAATGCTAATGGATCTTCTTTAAGTGGAAAAGAAAAGACCACAACTAGAAATAAAGAAAAATATGAAAGAAAAATATCTCACTGGTTAAGGAAAATATACATGAAAGTCAGTGGATCAGCCACTTAAAAAGATAGTATGAAGGTTAAAAGACAATAGTCATATAATCAAGCATACTTTCAATAAGTAATTAAGAGATACACAAAATAAAAAGATGCAAAATATGAAAAGTGGGGAGGGGGAGTAAAAATATAGTGCTTTTAGAATGCCTTTGAACTTAAGAGACTATAAGCTTAAAACAGAAAGCTATATATACAGGTCAATATATATGAATCTCATGGTATCCACAAACCTAAAAACTGCAGTAGATAAACAAAAAATAAAGAGAAAGGAATCCAAACATATTACTAAAACAATCCATCAAACAACAAGGAAAGAAATCAAGACAAGGAAATAGGAACAGATAAGACTTACAAAAAAAACCCCATAAAACAATTAACAAAATGGCAATAAGTACATGCCTATCAATAATTACTTTAAATGTAAAATACTCCAATCAAAAGATGTAGGGTAGCTGAATGCATAAAAAAGATCCATCTATATGTTTCCTAAAATAGACTCATCTTAGATCTACAGACACACATAGACTAAAAGTGAGGGGATAGAAAAAGACATTTCATGTAAATAAAAAGAAAAGAAAGCTGATGTAGCAATAGTCTTATCAGACAAAATAACCTTTAAAACAAAACCATAACAAAAAAGGTATTGGTTAATGATAAAGGTGTCAGTCCAACAAGAAGTTATAATATTTGTAAAAATTTCTGCACCCAACAGAGAAGCACCTAAATATATAAAGTAGCTATTAACATAAATAAAGGGAGAGACACTAATACAATAATATTAGGGGACTTTAATGCCTCACTTACATCAATGGATAGATCATCCAGACAGAAAATCAATAAGGAAACAGTGGTCTTTTATGATGCATTAGACCAAATGAATTTAATAGATACATATAGAACATTCAATCCAATAGAAGAAGAACACATTCTTTTCAAATGCATATGGAACATTCTCCAGGATAACAAAACAAGACGTAGTAAATTTAAGAAAATTGAAATAATATCAACCACCTTTTCCAACCACAAAGATATGAGAGTAGAAGTCAACTACAAGAAAAAAAAAACCTGCAGAAAACCCCAACACGTGGAGGCTAAACAATATGCTACTAAAAAACATTGGATCACTGAATAAATCAAAAAGGAAATAAAAAAATACCAAGAGATAAATGAAAAGAGAAACACAAAAATCCATAACCCATGGGATGCCACAAAAGCAGATCTAAGAGGGAAGTTTAGAGCAATACAAGCTTACTTCACTAAACAAGAAAAATCTCAAATAAACAACATAACTTTACACCTGGAAGAACTAGGAAAAAAAAGAAAAACTAACCCCAAAGGTAGTAAAAGAAATCATAAAATCAGAGCAGAAATAAATGAAATAGAGACTAAAAAAGCAAGAGAAAAATCAATAAAACTAAAAGCTGCTTTTTTGAAAAGACAAACAAGATTGAGAAACCTTTACCCAGACTCATCAAGAAAAAAGGGGAGAGACCCCAAATCAATAAAATCAGAAAAGAAAAGGGAGAAGTTACAGTTGACATCATAGAAATACAAAGGATCATAAGAGACTACTATGAACAACAATATGCCAATAAAATGGACAACCTAGAAAAATTCTCAGAGATGTGCAATCTCTGAAGACTGAGCAGGAAGAAATAGAAAATATGAACAGACCAATTACCAGTGATGAAACTGAATCAGAAATTTTAAAACTTTCAATGAACAAAAGTCCAGGACCAGATGGCTTCAAAAGTGAATTCTAGGGATTTCCATGGTGGCACAGTGGTTAAGAATCCACCTGCCAATGCAGGGGACAAGGGTTTGATCCCTGGTCAGGGAAGATCCCACATGCCACGAAGTAACTAAGCTCTTGCACCACAACTACTGAGCCTGTGCTCTAGAGCCCATGAGCCACAACTACAGAAGCCCATGTGCCTAAAGCCCATGCTCCACAACAAGAGAAGCCACAGCAATGAAAAGCCCATGCACCACGAAAAAGAGTAGCCCCCACTCACCATAACTAGAGAAAGCCAGTGCACAGCAATGAAGACCCAATGCAGCCAAAAATAAATAAAATAAACTTCTAAAAATTAAATAAATTTATTTAAAAAGTGGATTCTACCAAACATTTAAAGAAGAGTTACCAACTATCTTTCCCAAACTATTCCAAAAATTGCAGAGCTAAGGACACTTTCACACTTATTCTATGAAGCCAGCATCACCCTGATCCCAAAGCAAGACAAGAATACAAGAAAAAAAGAAAATTACAGGCCAATATCACTGATGAACATAGATGCAAAAGTTAACAAATTATCGGCAAACCAAATCCAACAATACATTAAAATACACCATAATCAAGTGGGATTTATCCCAGGGATGCAAGGAGTTTTCAATATCCGCAAATCAAACAGTGTGATACAGTACATAAACAAATTGAGGAATAAAAATCATATGATCATCTCAATAAATGCGGAAAAAGCTTCTGACAAAATTCAACATCCATTTATGATAACAAATCTCGAGAAAGTGGGCATAGAGGGAATATACTTCAACATAATAAAGGCCATGTATGACAAACCCACAGCTAATATCATATTCAACAGTGAAAAGCTGAAAGCATTTCCTTTAAGATCAGGAACAAGGCAAGAATTCCCATTCCTGCAACTTTTATTCAACATCTTATTGGAAGACTTAGCCATAGCAGTCAGACAAGAAAAAGAAATAAAAGGCATCCAAATTGGGAAAGAAGAAACAAAACTGTCACTGCAGATGATATGATACTATACATAGAAAAGCCTAAAGATGCTCCCAGAAAACTACTAGAGCTCATCAATGAATTCAGTAAAGTTGCAGGATACAAGATTAATATACAGAAAGGTGTTGCATTTCTATACACTAACAATGAACTATGAGTAAGATAAAGTAAGAAGAGTCATGGGTAGTACTACCACTGGAATTTTACACAGAACTAGAACAAAAAATTTCACAATTTGTATGGAAACAAAAAACCCCAAATAGCCAAGGCAATCTTGAGAATGAAAAACTGAGCTGGAGGAATCAGGATCCCTGACTTCAGACTATACTACAAAGCTACAGTAATCAAGACATTATGGTACTGGCACAAAAACAGAAATATAGGTCAATGGAAAAGTATAGAAAGCCCAGAGATAAACCCACGCACATATAGTCACCTTATCTTTGATAAAGGAGGCAAGAATATACAATGGAGAAAAGAGAGCCTCTTCAATAAGTGGTGCTGGGAAAACTTGACTGCTCCCTGTAAAAGAATGAAATTAGAACACTCCCTAACACCATACACAAAAATACACTCAAAATGGATTTAATACCTAAATGTAAGGCCAGACACTATTGAACTTGTAGAGGAAAACCTAGGCAGAACACTCTATGACATAAATCACAGCAAGATCCTTTTTGACCCACCTCCTAGAGAAATGGAAATAAAAACAAAAATAATGAAATGGGACCTAATGAAACTTAAAAGCTTTTTCACAGCAAAGGAAACCATAAACAAGATGAAAATACAACCCTCAACTGGGAAAAAATAATATTTGCAAATGAAGCAACTGACAAAGGATTAATCTCCAACATTTACAAGCAACTCACTCAGCTCAATATCAAGAAAACAAACAACCAAATCCAAAAGTGGGCAGAAGACCTAAATAGACATTTCTCCAGAGAAGATATACAAATTGCCAACAAACAAATTAAAGAATGCTAAAGTTCACTAATCATTAGAGAAATGGAAATCAAAAGTACAATGAGGTATCATCTCACACCTTTCAGAATGGCCATCATCAAAAATCTACAAAGAATAAATGCTGGAGAGGGTGTGGAGAAAAGGGAACCCTCTTGCACTATTGGTGGAAATGTAAATTGATACTGCCACAATGGAGCACAGTATGGAGTTTCCTTAAAATACTAAAAATAGTACTACCACATGACCCAGCAATCCCACTACTGGGCATATACCCTGAGAAAACCATAATAGAAGAGAGTCATGTACCACAATGTTCAATGCAGCTCTATTTACAATAGCCAGGACAATGGAAGCAACCTAAGTGTCTATTGACAGATGAATGGATAAAGAAGGTGTGGCAGATACATACAATGGCATATTACTCAGCCATAAAAAGAATGAAAATTGAGTTATCTGTAGTGAGGTGGATGGACATTGAGTCTGTCATACAGAGTGAAGTAAGTCAGAAAGAGAAAAAAAATACCATATGCTAACACATATCTATGGAATCAAAAATGTAGAAAGAAAATGGTCATGAAGAACCTAGGGGCAAGATGGGAATAAAGATGCAGAACTTCTAGTGAATGGACTTGAGGACATGGGGAGGGGGAAGTGTAAGCTGGGACAAAGTGAGAGTGTGGCAGGGACAGTTATACACTATCAAATGTAAAATAGATAGCTAGTGGGAAGCAGCCACATAGCACAGGGAGATCAGCTTGGTGCTTTGTGACCGCCTAGAGCGGTTGGATAGGGATGATAGAAGGGAGGGAGACACGAGAAGGAAGAGCTATAGGGATATATGTATATGTATAAGTGATTCACTTTGTTATAAAGCCAAGACTAACACACCATTTTAAAACAATTATACGCCAATAAAGATGTTAAAAAAAGCAAAAGCTATTTTGAACTGCATTACTTTACAGAAAACTTAAAAAAAATATTCAGGGGCTTCCCTGGTGGTGCAGTGGTTGAGAGTCCGCCTGTCGATGCAAGGGACACGAGTTCATGCCCCGGTCCAGGAAGATCCCACATGCCGTGGACCGGCTGTGCCTGTGAGCCATGGCTGCTGAGCCTGCGTGTCCAGAGCCTGTGCTCTGCAACAGGAGAGGCCACAAGAGTGAGAGGCCCGCATACCACACACTATATATATATATATATATATATATATATTCATATAGAACCACAAAAGACCCTGAATGCCAAAGCAATCTTGAGCAAGATGAACAAAGAGAGAGGTATGACACTTCCTGATTTCAAACTAATCTACAAAGCTATAGTAATCAAATAGTATAGTACTGGCATAACTTGGATATATAGACAAAGAGAATAGAATAGAGCTCAGAAATAAATCTATGCATATGGGTCAAATATTTTCTACTAGGACTCCAAGAATACAAAATAAGGTAAGGGGAGTCTCTTCAAAGAATTGTATTAGGAAAACTGGATATGCACATACAAAACAATGAAATTGGATGACTATCTTACACTATGCAGGAACATCAACTCAGAATGGATTAAAGGGCTTCCCTGGTGGCGCAGTGGTTGAGAGTCCTCCTGCCGATGCAGGGGACATGGGTTTGTACCCTGGTCCGGGAAGATCCCACATGCTGTGGAGCGGCTGGGCCCGTGAGCCATGGCCACTGAGCCTACGCGTCCGGAGCCTGTGCTCCACAACGGGAGAGACCACAGCAGTGAGAGGCCTGTGTACCACAAAAAAAAAAAAAAAAAAAGATTAAAGACTTAAACATAAGACCTGAAACTCTAAAACACCTAGAAGAAACATAGGTAGAAAGCTTCTTGAAATTGGTCTTGCCATAATATTTTGGATACAACACAACATCACTGGAAGCAAAAGCAAAAATAAACAAGAAGAATTACATAAAACTGAAAAGTGTCAGCACAAGAAAATAACAATCAATAATAGAAAAATGTAACATAGTAAATAGGAGAAATTATTTCCAAAGCATATACCTGATAAGGGGTTAGTTTCCAGAAATATAAGCAATTCATACAACTCATGAACAAAAACCTAAATAACACAACTTAAAAATGGGCAAAGGATCTGAATAGATATTTTTCCCAAGAAGACATATGAATGACCAACAGCTGTCTGAAAAGATGCTCAATGTCACTAATCATCAGGGAAATGAAAATTAAAACCACAGTGAGATATCATCTTACAACTGTTACAATGACTATTATAAAATAGTCAAAAGATAACAAGTGTTGAGGATGTGGAGAAAAACGAACCCTTAATCACTGGTGATGGGAATGTAAATTGTTACAGCTATTTTGGAAAACAGTATGGAGATTCCTCAAAAAATTAAAAATAGATCCTTCAACCCCACTTTTGCATAGTTATCCAAGGAAATTGAAATAAGAATCTTCAGGAGATATCTGCACTCCCATGTTCATTGCAACATTATTCCCAATAGGCAAGACACAGAAACAACCTAAATGTCCATTGATGGATGAAAGGATAAACAAAATTTGGTGTGTGCACACAATGGAATATTATTCAGCCTTAAAAAAGAAGGAAATCCTGCCATTTGTTACAACATGGCTGGACATGGAGGACACAATGCTAAGTGAAACAAGTCAAAGAAAGACAGTATTTCACTTATGTATGTATGATTTCACTTAATGTGAAATCTAAATAGTTAAACTCATAGAAGCACAGAGTAGAATGATGACTTCCAGGAGCTAGGGGAAGTAGGAAATGGAGAGGTGATGGTCAAAGGGGACAAAATTTAAATTATGCAAGATAAATGTGTAAGTTCTGATGATCTACTATACAGTATAGTGTCTATAGCTTACAGTACTGTATTTTACACTTAAGATTTCCTAAAACGTTAGATCTTATGTTAAGTGTTCTTAACAGAAACACACAATAATAATAAAGGGATCAGGAGGATACTTTGGGAGGTGATGGATAGGCTAAAGCCTTGATGGTGGTGATGATTTTAAGGGTGAAAATGTATCCACAAAGTCATCGACTTGTATACATTAAACATGTATGGCTTTTGACATGTAAACTATACCTTAATAATGTGGTTTTAAGACAAAATAAAACAAAAAGACAATAGAGGAATTTAGGTGTACGGTAAATGGGGACTCTCTGTACTGTCTCCAAATTTTTCTGTAAATCTTAAATAATTCTAAAATAGAAAGATTATTATTAAAAATAAAAAATATAAAAATAACTTTAGAAAATACTATTTGTTGTCACAGATGTGTAAATTTTGTAAGTTTGAAATCCACTGTGGGCATTTATATACTCTAAATTAAAATATTAAACTATGTTGAAATTCTACTAAACTATAGAACTCAGGGAACTCTAAAATAAGAAAAATATTAAAATTGCCAGTTAATTGTATTTCTTTGCATTTCCCACAACAGTTAACACAGTGTACCACTCACAGAACTCTAGACTTTTAGAATGGAAAGAATTCTGGAGAATATTCTCACTTTCCATAGCAATAAATATCCATTAATTGATTTTGTCATATAAGAAGAAAGACCACTGAAAGACTATTAAAGGACAATGGAGAAGCACTGGAGAAATAATCAGTATTTCCACTCCTCTTCTACTTTTCGCTTCCTGTCCATTCTTTAAGGATTTAAGATGTAAACTGTTATAAACTAATAAGATGGCAGAGGAGCTGAGAAGTAAAATGTGTTAAAAAAATGCCATGAGCAAATTGGGAAAGTATGTCAGAGAAATATAAGAAAGAAAAGACAAAGAATTTGCTGTGCTGCAAGGAGGGAATAAGGTCCAGAAAAAATCCTGAGTGAGAGTCTATGTAGGCATTTGGGTAAGGTATAGCCTGTATGAATAGTAAACATCAAAGAGACAGCTAGCTGTTGGAGGTTCCCTGGTGGCACAGTAGTTGAGGTCCACCTGCCAATGCAGGGGACACGGGTTCATGCCCCGGTCCGGGAAGATCCCACATGCCGTGGAGCAGCTGGGCCCATGAGCCATGGCTGCTGAGCCTGTGCGTCCAGAGCCTGTGCTCCGCAACGGGAGAGGCCGCAACAGTGAGAGGCCTGCATACCGCAAAAAAAAAAAGAGACAGCTAGCTGGTAATACATTTTAGATAATTATGAAAATGAATGTGATTTGCTACTTTATACTATCTAATTTACAATAAATGAACAAAAGCCACAATTTTCATATGGGAAGGGAATGATCTTCAAAAATTCACAGATAGGATAGTCATTGTAGTATGCAACCTCTAAGATGGCTACCAATGGTCATCATCTCCTGCTATTCATGTCCTAGTGCAATTACCACATCATGATTTACTTCTAATGAAAGGAATATGACAAAATTATGAAATATCACTTCTCAGATTAAGTTCCAGAAAGACTGTGGATTCCATCTTCCTTTCCCTTTCTTGTTTGATCACTCTGAGGGAAGCTAGCTACCATTTTGTAAGTCCTATGGAGAAGTAATCATGGCAAAGAACTGAGGGAAGTCTCTGACCAACAGTCAAGAAGGAATCAAAGCCTTGTAGTCCAAGTCTTCAACACAGCTATAAGAAATATGTTCAAAGAATTAAACACATGAAAGACATTTATAGAGCACTATACACAACAACTACAGAGTATGCAGTATTCTCAAGTACACATTAAACTTTCATCATGGTAGATCATATGCTGGGCCACAAAATAAGTTTTGATAAATTACAAAATATTGGAATGTCTGGCCACAGTGGAATTATATTAGAAATCAACAAGGTAGGCAGAAAATCACTAAATATTTGCAAAATATATAACCCATTTAATAAACCTGTAGGTCAAAGAAGTCATTAGAGAATTTATAAAATATTTTGAACTGAATGATAATTAAAACACAATATATCAGCATTTGTGTGATACAGTTAAATCAGTGCTTAAAGAGAAATTTATAGCTGTAAATACCTATAGTAGAAAAGAAGAAAATTTACAAAAATTAATTAAGCTTTTATCTTTGTAAACTAGGAAAAAAGAGTAAACTATACTTAAGGAGAAAAAAATGAAAGCGAAAAAAGCACAAATCAATGAAATAATCAGAACTTAAACATAGAAAAAAATAAATGCAGCAAAACCTGGTTCTTTGAAAAGATTAATAAAATTGACAGCTCCTCTGTAAGAATAATAAAAAAGTGAAAGACTAATTATTAGCATAAGGAGTAATAAGGAAAAATATAATAAAAGAATTATGAACAATTTTGTGCCAAAAAATTTGTCAATTTCATGAAATGAAAAAATTCCTTAAAATCACACATCACCAAAAATGTCCACTTGTCAGTTTCCTCTATCAAACTAGTTAAGTCCAAGAAAATCTTATTTGAAAATTATTGTTTATATCTGTTATAATATATCTGGGGGCTACGTGAAGGACTGACACAAGGTGCTCACATCTGTTGTGCCTAACTTAGAACTCAGGAGGGAAAAGCAGTGGGTATGGCTCATGAAAGCTGAAAGGTGTACTACAGGCCCACAAGTGCATGGGGCAAGTGATCATTGGTAGAGACATACAATAGGCCTTTTGAGGCACAGAGAAGCTGGGTGAGATTCTTAGGGAAATTAGGACATTTAAAAGCAGTCAGGTGCAAGGGAGAAATTTAGAAAGGCACTCATGGAGCCAGGGAAGATGCATGCTCAGAAAAAATCTGAGAAAACCTTAACTTTCACTTTATGCTAATCCTTAGGCTCAGAGCAAGCTATACTGACCAAGTATTGAAGGGCAGCCCCAACATAGACCCAATCTACAAAAATTGGGAAAGGGGGGTTTTTCATTTTGTTTTGCTGTTTTTCTGCTTTTCTCTTACTTTTTGGTATGTGTGTGTGTGCTTTTTTGTTTGCATGTTTCAGACCCTGGTATTCAAGGAAATCTCTGTCAAACTATCAGATGAATCCAGTCTAAAGGAACAGAAACTTCAGGGATCACACATGACAAAGAATAGTCTTTGCAAAATTTTAAAATAGACAATTATAGTCTTCAGAAATTAAAAAAGAAAAACAGCAAAATCTGGGAAAAGACAATCAGATACCCCAAAATAACACATTATAATAATCAAATGACCAATTTTCAACAACAAAAGTAAAAGGCATACAAAGAAACAGGAAACTGTGGCCCATTTAAATAAACAAAATACAAAAACAAAACAAACAGGTCGAAAGATACTGAATGGAAGAAATAGTACTGTCAAAATGACCATATTACCCAAGGCAATCTATAGATTCAATGTAATCTCTACCAAAATACCAATGCAACTTTTCACAGAATTAAAACATAATTCTAGGGGGCTTCCCTGGTGGCGCAGTGGTTGAGAGTCTGCCTCCCAATGCAGAGCACACGGGTTCGTGTCCTGGTCCAGGAGGATCCCACATGCCATGGAGCAGCTAGGCCTGTGAGCCATGGCTGCTGAGCCTGCGTGTCTGGAGCTTGTGCTCCACAACGGGAGAGGCCAAACAGTGAGAGGCCCGTGTACTGAAAAACAAACAAACAAACAAACAAAAACCATATAATTCTAAAATATGTATGGAAACACAAAAGACCCTGAATAGCCAAAACAATCTTAAGAAAGAACAAAGATGGTGTTATCACACTCCCTGATTTCAAGCTTTACTACAAAACTACAGCAATCAATATAGTGGCACAAAAACAGACACACAAATCAATGGAACAGAATGCAGAGCCCAGAAATTAACCCACACCTGTATGGCCAATTAATGTAAGACAAATGTGGCAAGAATATATAATGTGGAAAAGGCAGCTTCTTCAATAAATAATGTTGGGAAATCTGGACAGCTACACGCAGGAAAAAAAAGAAAACTGGACTCTTTATCACATCATTTTACAAAAATAAACTAAAAATAGATCCAAGACTAAAATATATTACCTGAAACCATAAAAGTTCTAGAAGAAAACCTAGGATGTATGCTTTTTAATAATGGTCTTAGCAATATTTTTTTAGATATATCTCCTCAAATAAGAGAAACAAAAGCAAAAAAAAGGAACTATATCAAACTAAAAAGCTTTTGTACAATGTAGAAAACTATCAACAAAACAAAATCTGTCTACTGAATGGTAAAAAAATTTTGCAAATGATTTATCTGATAACATATCCAAAATATACTAAGTACTCATACAATTCAACATCAAAAAATAGGTAGGTGGGTGAAAAGAAAAAGAAGTGGTAACTATGTGAAGTAGTGAATGCTAATTAGCTTGATTATGGTAATCTATTTACAATATATATTTATATAAAAACCATCAAGCTGTACACATTAAATATATACAATTTTTGTTAATTATACATCAATAAAACTGAAAAAGATGAAAAAATAAATTAAATGGTAGAGAAATATATATCATGTTAATGATAATCAAAAGAAAGTGGGAAAAACAACCTTAAGAAAGAAGAACAGAACTGGAGGAATCACACTACCTGACTTCAGACTATATTATAAAGCTACCATAGTCAAAACAATATGGTACTGGCACAAAATCAGACACACAGATCAATGGAACAGAGTAAACAGCCCAGAAAATAACCCATGCACTTAAGGTCAATTAATATGACAAAGGAGGCACAAATACATAGGGGAGAAAAGACAGTCTCTCCAACAGGTGGTATTGGGAAAACTGGATGACTACATGTAAAAGAAGGAAATTAGAACATTCTCTAACACCATATACAGAAATAAACTCAAAATTGATCAAAGACCTAAATGTAAGGTTGGAAACCATAAAACTCCTAGAAGAAAATGTAGGCAGATCACTCTTTGACAAAAATCATAGTAATATTTTTTGGGTTGGTCTCCTAAAGCAAAGGAAACAAAAGCAAAAATAAATAAATGGAACCTAATTAAACTTAAAAGCTTTTGCACAACAAGGAAACCATTGACAAAATGAAAAGATAACCTACTGAGTGGAAGAAAATATTTGTAAATAATGTGACCGATAAAGGGTCAATATCCTAAATATATAAACTGCTCATACAACTCAACATTAAAAACAAAATGAAAACCCAAATTAAAAAGTGGGCAACATGAATAGACATTTTTCCAAAGAAGACATGCAGATGAACAACAGGCACATGGAAAGATGGTCAACATCATTAATCATCAGAGAAATGCAAATTAAAATCACAGTGAGCTATCACCTCATACTTTTCAGAATGGCTATCATCAAAATGAACACAAGTAACAAGTGTTGGTGAGAATATGGAGAAAAGGGAACACTCATACACTATTGGTGGGAATGTAAAATGCTGCAGCCACTGTGTTAAACATTATGAAGGTTTCTCAAAAAACTAAAAATAAAACTACCATATGACCCAGCAATTCCACTCCTGGGTATATCTGAAAAAACAAAAACACTAATTTGAAAAGATACATCACTCCAATGTTCATAGCAGCATTATTTACAATTTCCAAGATATGGAAGTAATCTAAGTGTCAATCAACAGACAAATGAATAAAAAAAGATGTGATATATATATATATATATAAAATGGAAAACTACTCAGCCACTAAAAGTAACTAAATTTTGACATTTGCAGCAACATGGATGGCCTTGGAGGGTACTATGCTAAGTGAAATAAGTTAGACAAAGAAAGACAAATACTGTATGATATCAGTTATATGTGAAATCTAAACAATACAACAAATTAGTGAGTATAACAAAAAAGAAGCAGTCTCACAGACATAAAGAACAAACTAGTGATTATCAGTGGGGAGAGGGAATGCGAGAGGGGCAATATAGGCGTAGGGAATTTAGAGGTACAAACTGTTACGTATAAAATAAGCTACAAGGGTACATTGTACAACATGGGGAATACAGCTAATATTTTATAATTATAAATGGAGAATAACCTTTACAATTTTTGAATCACTATATTGTATACCTGTCATTTATATAATATTTTACAGCAACTATACTTCAATAAAAATAAATAAAATAAAATTAATGTTATACTCTTGAAGGAAAAAATATCAAAAAAGCCAATTTAAAAATGAGTTAAGGACTCTAATAGATATTTTTCCAAAGAAGACATACAAATGGCCAACAGGAACATGGTCAACATTACTAATCACCAGGAAAATGCAAATCAAAGCCACAGTGAGATATCACCTCAAACTTGTCAAAATGGCATTATCAAAAAGACAACAAATAACAAGTGTTGGCAAGGATGTGGAGAATAGGGAACTTTTGTGCACTGTTTGTGGGAATGTAAATTGGTACAGCCATATGGATAACAGTATAGAGATTCCTCAAAAAATAAAAAATAACACTACCATACCATTCAAAAGTTCCATTCCTGGCTATTTATAAAAAGAGAATGGAAATAGCAATTCAAAAAGATACATGCACCCCATTGTTCATAGCAGCACTCTTTATAATAGCCAAGATAGGGAAGCAATCCAATTGCCTATGAATAGATGAATGGATAAAAAGATGTAGTGTGTATATATATAATGGAATATTACTCAGACATAATAATGAATGAAATTTTTCCATTTGTGACAATATGGATGGACCTATGGACCTAGAGAAAATTATGCTATGTTAAATGAGTCAGACAGAGAAAGAAAAATACTGTATTATTTCACTTACATGTGGAATCTAAAAAATGATACAAATGAACAAACACAACTAAACAGAAACAGAATCATAGATACAAAGAATAAACAGATGGTTGCCAAGGAGGAAGAGGGGAGGGGAGGGGAGAAAAATAGGTCAGGGAAATTAAGAAATTAAGAGGCACAAACTTTCAGTTTCAAAATAAATGAGTTACTGGTACAAAATGTACAGTGTGGAGAATACAGTCAATAATTGTTTAATCTTTGTATTGTGACAGATGCTAACTAGACTTATGATGATCATTGTGAAATGTATAGAAATATAGAATCACTAAGTTGAATACCAAGGAACTAACATAGATTGTAGGTCAATTATACTTCAAAAACAAGCAAACAAACAAACTGATAGAAAACAAGATCAGATTTGTAGTTAACACAGCAGCTGGGTGGGGAAGATGGAATTGGATGAAGGTAGTCAAAAGGTACAAACTTCCAGTTATAAGATAAATAATGCTAGGTATGTATTGTACAAAATGATAAATATAATCAACACTGCTATACATTATATATGAAAATTGTTAACAGAGTAAATCCTAAAGTTTCCCTCACAAGCAAAAATATTTTTTCTGTTTCTTCAATTTTATATGTATATGAGATGATTGGATGTTCACTGAACTTATTGTGGTAATCATTTCATGTTGTATGTAAATCAAATCATTATGCTTCACACCTTAAACTTATGCAGTGCTGTATGTCAATTATATCTCAATAAAACTGGAGAAAAAAATATATTTCTCTCTCTCTCCATGTATATATATTCTTTCTATTGATTCAGTTCCTTTTGAGAACTCTAATACAACTGCTAACTTCACTTTTAATGTTGAAAGCTGGATCCTTTCTCTCTATGATCAGGAACAAGAGAATTACATTGGATTTTGCCATTCTCTTGAACATTGTGCTGAAGATTTTAGCCAGGGAAATTTGGAAAAAATTGAAATAAAAAATCCATACTTAAAAAGAACAAAACTATCTCTATTTGTAAAGGACATGACCTTGTATACAGAAATTCCAAGGGAATCCACTAAAAAATCAATAAAACTAGTAAATAAGTTCAGAGAGGCAAGGGTTACAAGATCAATATACAAAATCAACTTTATTTGTATACTTTGACAATGAATAGTCTGATAATTAAAATAAGAAACAATCGATTAATAATAGCAGCAATAATAATAAAACACTTAGAAATGAATTCAACAAAATGGCCCAAAACTTGTAATCTGAAAACCATAGAATATAGTTATAAGAAACTAAATTAAGTCTAATTAAATGAAAAGACATTTACTGTTCATAGATATTACTAATTTAAGACGTTAATATGTCTAAAACTGGTCTATAGAGTCAATGCAATCCCTATCCAAATTCCAGGTGGCATTTTTGTTTTAGAAATTGGCAGGGTGATCCTAAAATTCATATGTAAATGCAAGGGACCCAGAATAGCAAAAGTAAAATCTTGAGAAAGAAGGACAAAGTTGAAGGTCTAGTATTTCTTAATTTTGAAACTTACTACAAAGCTACAGTTATCAAGACAAGACAGTATTTTACTGGAATAAAGATATATATATATAAGAACTAGCGAAATAGAATTGAGTTCAGAAGTAAACTTTTAGAGTCAATTCATTTTGAAAGCGTACTGGGACAGTTCAGTGGGAAAAAGAATAGTCTTCAACAAATGGTCCTGAGACAATTGGATATCGACATGCAATTGGACCTCTTCCTCACTCCATACACAAAATTAACTTAAAATAGAGCTAAGTGCAAGAACTAGGGAAATTAGGAAAAAATTGAAATAAAAACATCCTTACTATAGTTTTAAGACAATAAAACTCTTAGAAGAATATGTAGGAGAAAATATTTGTTACCCTGGGTTAGGCAAAGCCTTATAAGACATGCAACTAAAGCACAAATGGCAACAAAACATAGATAAATTGGACTTGAGCAAATTTTTAAATATTTCACTTCAAAAGACACCATAAAGAAAGCAAAAAGGCAATCCATAGAATAGGATAAAATATTTGCATATCATATATCTTACAAAGGATTTGTATTTAGAATATATAAAGGGCTATTACAACTCAGAAATAAAAAGACAACCCAGTTTTTAAATGGGCAAAAATATGAATAGACATTTCTTCAAAAAAGAAATAAAAGTGATCAATAAGCATGTGAAATGATGCTCAAAATTATTATACATCAGTGAAATTAAAATCAGAACCATGTGTGATAATACATCACACCCACTAGAATGACTATAATCCAAAAGACCAATAATAAGAAGTGCTGGTAAGGATGTGGAGGAATTGGAACGCTCATACATTTCTGTTGGGAATTTAAAATGGAGCAGCCAATTTAGAAAACACCCTGGCAGTTCCTCAAATGGTCAAACATGGAGTTACCATATCACTCATAATTTCCTCTTCTAGGTATATGCCCAAGACAAATGAAAACTTATGTCTACACATGTTTAGCATGACAGCCAAAAAGTGGAAACAACCCTAATGTCCATCAACTGATGAATGGATATATCCATATAATAGAAAATTAATTAACAATAAAAAGGAAAGAAGTAGAGATAAATTCTACAACTTGGATGAATCTTGAAAACATTGTGTAAAGTGAAAGAAGCCAAATACAAAAGACTATATATTGTATTATTCTATTTATATGAAATGTCCAGAATATGCACATCTGTAGAGACAGGAAGTAGATTACTGTTTCCTAGGGGCTAAAGAAATGGTAGAATGGGGAATAATATAATTGGCATGTGATCTCTTTTTGGGGTGATGAAAGTTTTCTAAAATTGTGGTGATGGTTGCAGAACTCTGCTACTATACCAAAAGCATTTTATTGTATACATTCAGTAGGTGAATTCCATGGTATGTGATTTATATTTCAATAAAGCTGATAAAAATTATTAAAGTAGTGTAACTTTGTTTAGATGCATACAGCTGAAAAGTTGTGGTAATCCAACTAGCTTCCACAGAAACTATGCAATAACATTTCACAGAAGGATGAGGAGATGTATATTGAATGAAGAAAAAAAAATAGAGCACATTCAGGATTCAGAAGGAATAAATTTAGAGTTGTTGGCTTAAATTCTACATATCAAACCCAAAATGCAGAAATAATCACTAAAAAAAATACCAAAATACAATTTACACAAAATTTCCTATCCACTACTCCACTGATTTATGAATACTTTCTTGCAGTATGGATCCACCCATTGACCCACAAGCATGCTTTTGTATTCCAGCTCTATGCCTCTGCCTGTTTTTAATATGTACTATTTAGTGTTATTATGAGGATTGAGATAAGATATGTAAAGTGGCCACCACAGTATTGCAACAAGTAGGCCATGGGTTACAAACTCAAGGCTGTAGGGCCCAAATAAATACCTATTTAAGGAATACAAACTTAGTAGAATGTAACAGGGAACAAGTAGGGGCTGTGGAAAACTAAAGAATGCATCCTCCATTCTTAAGGCGGCAGGCAGTATTCCAATGGATTGCTATCATGCAGAAACAAGAGCCTAGTGTTGCCAGGTATTCTGACTTTTCAAGGGAGTTAGGCATCCAGAATTAATGAAAGTTTTCCTCATAAAAATGTTGACAACTGATTCAAATGGAAAAAAATTATAGATGAATGTGGCCAGCAGATTGCCAAACTACAAATTTTGATGTAGGCATTCAACACAAATTCACTGTGACTGGGCAAAATATTCCAAACCCATTTGAAAACAAACTGTGGTTAGCATCTTTGACCTATCTCATATTTTCTAGTAAGGCCTCATTCATATACATATTTTCATTGATAAAGACCCCTAAACATTTTACTTCTCTTTTTTCTTCTTTGATAAACACTTCAAGTAAGTACAACTGCCAGGTTATTTTTTTTTAACATCTTTATTGTGATATAATTGCTTTACAATAGTATGTTAGTTTCTGCTTTATAACAAAGTGAATCAGTTGTACATATACATATGTTCCCATATGTCTTCTTTCTTGCGTCTCCCTCCCTCCCACTCTCCCTATCCCACCCCTCCAGGCTGTCACAAAGCACCGAGCTAATATCCCGGTGCCATGAGGCTTTTTCCCACTAGCTATCTACCTTACTACGTTTGATAGTGTGTATATGTCCATGACTCTCCCTCGCCCTGTCAAAGCTCACCCTTCCCCCTCCCCATATCCTCAAGTCCGTTCTCCAGTAGGTCTGCGTCTTTATTCCTGTCTTACCCCTAGGTTCTTCATGACATTTTTTTTCTTAAATTCCATATATATGTGTTAGCATACGGTATTTGTCTTTTTCTTTCTGACTTACTTCACTCTGTATGACAGACTCTAGGTGTATCCATCTCATTACAAATAGCTCAATTTCGTTTCTTTTTAAGGCTGAGTAATATTCCATTGTATATATGTGCCACATCTTCTTTATCCATTCATCCGATGATGGGCACTTAGGTTGTTTCCATCTCCGGGCTATTGTAAATAGAGCTGCAATGAACATTTTGGTACATGACTCTTTTTGAATTTTGGTTTTCTCAGGGTAT
>NW_021703779.1:71342004-71387722 GCF_005190385.1 Monodon monoceros | reverse complement strand
TTCATTTATTGCGTTGTTCATCGTTGCTTGTTTCATCTTTATTTCTTCTAGGTCCTTGTTAACTGATTCTTGCATTTTGTCCATTCTATTTCCAAGGTTTTGGATCATCCTTACTATCATTATTCTGAATTCTTTTTCAGGTAGACTGCCTATTTCCTCTTCTTTTGTTAGGTCTGGTGCATATTTATCTTGCTCCTTCATCTGCTGTGTGTTTTTTTGTCTTCTCATTTTGCTTATCTTACTGTGTTTGGGGTCTCCTTTTTGCAGGCTGCAGGTTCATAGTTCCCATTGTTTTTGATGTCTGTCTCCAGTGGCTAAGGTTGTTTCAGTGGGTTGTGTAGGCTTCCTGGTGGAGGGGACTAGTGCCTGTGTTGTGGTGGATGAGCCTGGATCTTGTCTCTCTAGTGGGCAGGTTCACGTCTGGTGGTGTGTTTTGGGGTGTCTGTGGCCTTATTATGATTTTAGGCAGCCTCTCTGCTAATGGGTGGGGTTGTGTTCCTGTTTTGCTAGTTGTTTGGCATAGGTTGTCCAGCACTGTGGCTTGCTGGTCGTGGAGTGAAGCTGGGTGCTGGTGTTAAGATGGAGGTCTCTGGGAGATTTCTGCCATTTAATATTATGTGGAGCTGGGAGGTCTCTTGTTGACCAGTGTCCTGAAGTTGGCTCTCCTACCTCAGAAGCAGAGCCCTGACTCCTGGCTGGAGCACCAAGAGCCTTTCATCCACACGGCTCAGAATAAAAGGGAGGAAATGTAGAGAGAATTAGTAGAAGTATGAGGAAAGAAAAAAGGAAAGGAGGAAAGGAAGGAAGGAAGAAAGAAGCAAAGAAGGAAAGAAAGGAGGGAGGGAGGGAGTGAGGAAGGAAGGAAGGTGGGAGGGAAAGAAGGAAAAAAGACAGAAAAAAAGAAGATATAGTAAAAATAAAATAAAGTATAATATAGTTATTGAATTAAAAAATATTTAGAAAGAAAATATGTGACAGATAGAACCTTAGGACAAATGTTGGAAGCAAAGCTATACAGAGAAAATCTTACACAGGAGCATACACATACACCCTCACAAAAAGTGGTAAAGGGGGAAAAATCATAAATCTTGCTCTCAGAGACCACCTCCCCAATTTGGGGTGATTCGTTGTCTAAAGGAGGGAAGGAAGGAAGGAAAGAAAGAAAGAACGAAGGTAAAGTATAATAAAGTTATTACAATTAAAATTAATTATTAAGAAAAAAATTTTTTTAAAAAAAAACCATGGACGGATAGAGCCCTAGGACAAATGGTGGAAGCAAGACTATACAGACAAGATCTCATACAGAAGCATACACGTACACATTCACAAAAAGTGGAAAAGGGAAAAAAAATCATAGATCTCGCTCCTAAATTCCACCTCTTCAATTTGGGATCATTCCTTGTCTATTCAGGTATTCCACAGATGCAGGGTACATCAAGTTGATTGTGGAGCTTTAATCCGCTGCTTCTGAGGCTGCTGGAAGAGATTTCCCTTTCTCTTCTTTGTTCTCACAGCTCACAGGAGCTCAGCTTTGGATTTGGCCCTGCCTCTGCGTGTAGGTCGCTGGAGGGCGTCTGTTCTTTGCTCAGACAGGACGGGGTTAAAGGACCCACTGATTCGGGGGGCTCCGGCTCACTCAGGCCACGGGTGGAGGCGGGGGAGGGGCACTGCGTGCGGGGCGGGCCTGCGGCGGCAGAGGCCGGCGTGACGTTGCTCCAGCCTGAGGCCCGCCGTGCATTCTCCCGGGGAAGTTGTCCCTGGATCCCGGGAACCTGGCAGTGGCGGGCTGCACAGGCTCCGCGGAAGAGGGGTGTGGAGAGTGACCTGTGCTTGCACACAGGCCCCTTGGTGGCGGCAGCAGCAGCCTTAGTGTCTCCCGCCCGTCTCTGGGGTCCACGCTTTTAGCCGCGGCTCACACCCGTCTCTGGGGTTCGCGCTTTTAGCCGCGGCTCACGCCCGTCTCTGGGGTTCGCGCTTTTAGCCGCAGCTCGCGCCCGTCTCTGGAGTTCCTTTAAGCAGCGCTCTTAAACCCCTCTCCTCGCGCACCAGGAAACAAAGAGGGAAGAAAAAGTCTCTTGCCTCTTCGGCAGGTGCAGACTTTTCCCGGACTCCCTCCCGGCTAGCCATGGTGCACTAACCCCTTCAGGGTATGTTCAAGCCGCCAACCTCAGTCCTCTCCCTGCGCTCTGTCTGAAACCGAAACCCGAGCCTCAGCTCGCAGCCCCGCCCGCCCCGGCGGGTGAGCAGACAAGCCTCTGGGGCTGGTGAGTGCCGGTCGGCACTGATCCTCTCTGCGGGAATCTCCCCGCTTTGCCCTCCGCACCCGTCGCTGTGCACTCCTCTGTGGTCCCGAAGCTCCCCCCTCCGCCTCCTGCAGTCTCCACCCGCGAAGGGGCTTCCTAGTGTGTGGAAATATTTCTTCCTTCACAGCTCCCTCCCACTGGTGCAGGTGCCGTCCTTATTCTTTTGTCTCTGTTTTTTCTTTTTTTCTTTTGCCCTACCCAGGTATGTGGGGAGTTTCTTGCCTTTTGGGAGGTCTGAGGTCTTCTGCCAGCCTTCAGTAGGTGTTCTGTAGGATTTGTTCCACGTGTAGATGTATTTCTGGTGTATCCGTGGGGAGGAAGGTGAACTCCGCGTCTTACTCTTCCGCCATCTTCAAGGTCCCCCTGCCAGGTTATTAAATCATTCTTGCTCTTCACACTCTGGTGTGTTCCATATTGACAATAGACTAATTCAGGAATAGTCTGGGGTCTAAAGCAATATGGAGACACTGTAAAATAATTATCTCTAATTATATTACTATATAACTAAAGCGAGTGTGTATGAAGTTGTACATTCACTGATAATAACTATGACAGTTGAATTATTACCAAGTTTTTCTAATACATATTTGTTTAATATGCTTTACTTTGTGCTTCTTCTACGTATAATTTCACTAAACTTGTCTGGTCCTTTCATTGGATACTGATTCCTTTATTTACTATAGACTTCCAAAAATGTTTCTTAATTCAATTGCAAAATAAATAAAATATTGATATTTTATGTGCTGTATAAGGAAATTTTCTTTATACAGATTCTGCCAAACCCTGTTCTTACAACATTACTAACTCTTATAGACTCAGTTCACTCAAGACTTTAATTCTCAATTCACAGTAAGTTATGGTTGAATTGTATTAGAGATAAAACGTTGTGCATCTCAACATGGAAATCTGGTAAATGCGCATGCCTACTTTGCTTTCTGGTCAACTAGTAGGTAAGAACATGTCTTGCATTGAGGCTTTCCAAAGTCCTGGTAGTTCCACTTCAGTATTGCTACTATGAGAAAAGTTATATAACAGAAAATGCTTATAATAAGTACAAGTTTTCTTCAAATGCTTTGGTCAATAAGATGAGTTTCAGCAAATACATCATATGTATAACTATCTCTTGTATTTGTATAATACTTTATATTTTTTCAAAATGTTTTCACATAAATAACTACATTCAAGCCTAACCTCAAAACTATGAAGTAGAATAGCAATCATTACCACCATTCACTGATGAGGTGCTTGAGAGGAAAAAATAAGATTTAGCTGAATGATATCTGTTTTATGTAAAATGTGTTAATTTGTGACCAAGTCAGGACCATGATCCTGATCTCTTAACTCCTAATTGGCTATTCTTTCCACTGTAATGCCTAAAGTGGTTGATAAGACTCTACTAGACTAATTTGTAGAGATGTGGATGGACCTAGAGACTGTCATACAGAGTGAAGTAAATCAGAAAGAGAAAAACAAATATCCTATATTAATACATATATGTGGAATCTAGAAAAATGGTACAGATGAACCAGTTTGCAAGGCAGAAATAGAGACACAGATATAGAGAACAAATGTACGGACACCAAGGGGGGAAAGCAGGGGGTGGTGGTGGTGGTGGTGGTTTGAACTGGGAGATTGGGATTTACATATATACACTGATATGTATAAAATACATAACTAATAAGAACCTGTCGTATAAAGATAAAGTTAAATTAAATAAAAAAATAATCTACTAGAGTAGTGAATAAATTGGCAAATATTTATGTTTAGTATGCTCTAGGCATTCTCTAACATTGGTAAGATAAACAAAGTATATTCCCTGAAGGCGGTTAGATTTGGTTAACAAAGAAATGTATGAATATAAAGTTTTGTGACAATGTATAAGAGGTGGAAAGGTCAGAAAAAATCTCATGGAAAAGGTAGAGATCTGTTTTTGAGAAAGAGCATTCAGATAATCAGAGGTAACAGAGTTTGACATTTTCAGAGAGATTAAGTGATTTGAGCATAGGCAAAAAGCTAAGAATACATATTGTGACTTCCAAGGAGAGTAAGAAACCCATTATGGTAGGAGCAGAAAACAAAAGAAAGCAAAGCAAACCAAACCCCCAAAATCAGTAATAGGATACTGAAAGAACAGTGTGACCATTTTAGTAGATGGTTTGGAGGTACTAGCAAACGCATTTGGAGTTAATTTGCAGGTAATGGAGAGTCATGAAAGGTTTTGAGCAGGGGAATGACACTGTATCATGAAGCAATGTTTATAGAAATAATAATCTCTTTGCAGTGCATGAAATGGATCATCAGTTTAGAAGTTAAATGGACTTAAAAATCATCAATATTGGGCTTCCCTGGTGGCGCAGTGGTTGAGAGTCCGCCTGCTGAAGCAGGGGACATGGGTTCGTGCCCTGGTCTGGGAAGATCCCACATGCCGTGGAGCGGCTGGGCCCGTGAGCCATGGCCGCTGAGCCTGCGCATCCGGAGCCTGTGCTCCGCAATGGGAGAGGCCACAACAGTGAGAGGCCTGCGTACCGCAAAAAAAAAAAAAAAAAAATCATCAATATTGATAAAAAGAATAGTATAAAAATTTGTGAGGGAGGGAGATGTAAGGGGGAAGAGATATGGGGACATATGTATATGTGTAACTGATTCACTTTGTTATAAAGCAGAAACTGACACACCATTGTAAAGCAATTATACTCTAATAAAGATGTTTTTAAAAAATCTGTGAACAATGATTATGGCGCTTTAAATTTATAAACCCACCCCATGACATTGTCAAAGTACTTCTTTTCCCAATAACTTATAAAATTAATTGGGTATGGTCAGTGTTTTGTGTAATACAACAACAACAATAACAACGATGACAACAACAAAACTTGGTTTCCTAACAAAGGATGATTCACACTCAAGGGGAAGTATATTTTGAAAACTCAAATAAGCCATAGTAAATTATGTAAGCCTGTCTTGGGAGGAAAAAGGACACACATAGAAAGAGTATATAGGCATACAAACAACATATGGACAGAAGTAAACTGTCAAAGTATGGTTGATGTTTTAAATAAGAACAAAACCCTTGAGAATGCACTGATTGAATTTGACAGATGCCTTCTGACATCTCACAAGCTGATTCTCATCACTAGTAATGTGTTGTTACTTATCATTTTTATATTTAATTGAAAAGATATGCATATACAGAGACTAATAGCTAAATTCTATTTAAAACAGTTTTATTATTAAAGCAAAAAAATAATTATTGGCTTTTATTTAATCAAAGCTTATACAAAAGCATCATCAAGTGATTCTTCCAGCTGGGATGTCCAACTACATTATTGGAGTGGGGCTATTTAAATATTTAAATTCCAGAGAGTAACTTGCAACCTCTAATATGGTAGAAGTTAACTATGTACTAGAGTATAATATATAAGTGATTTAAACTTAATGTACTAGGTCATCCGGATTAGCAAACATTTTGGCTAAACTCTATTAGGTATTATGTATAAAATTAAATACAATAGATTATGCATTGACATACTGCTAATTTTAGTAACTAGCAAGATTCATTTCAATGAAATATCGATACATTGTAGGACTCAGTGTTTGAAATTATAATGGAACTTAGTGTAAAAAATATTACAACATATTAAATATTCATCTTATATGCAAAACAATAGAATAGTTTGTGTAGGTGAAAACAGGGTAAGTACTTACATTTGGAAACTAATCTCACAGTTTTGGTAATATCTAAACCAAGTGTATGTAACAACTGTTTATTTAATGGATACTTAATATCATACAGGTCTAAGAGGCTATTAAGATAGAAAATCACTGCTAATTGGCAAATTATGGTGTTGTTATACAGATTCCAAGATATTCTAATCAACTATGAAACATTAAAGACACATAGTTTTTGGTAAAGGTTTTCATTATTTTTGTGTCTTTCACCAAAGAAAATTAGTTATATATTTTCTGTGTAACAGGAAAAATCAGAATATTTATTTTACAAGGTCTAAGTTATGTTGGGAAATAATTGAAACAAATAAAATTGGTGGTGGAGCTAGAAAAAGAGCTTATAACAGGGAAATGATTGTTATATATAATGTACATGATAAGGGGATTAGTTAACATTTAAACCAGTAAAAATACTACAGGCTTTTTATTACATTCTACTCCCACTCTAGGCTTGTTAATTACTGAATTGTATGTTCTATATTAATAAGTTAAGAGCCTCAGAAAATAATCTGAAAAAGAATATATATGTATATATATATAACTGAGTCACTTTGCTGTACACTTGAAGCTAACACAACATTGTAAATTAATTATACTTCTATAAAAATAAATAAATAAAAAGAAAAACATAAATTAGGAGCCTCCCATCACCTCCAAATTCACTCTGAGTTAGGACGAATCCTTTTTCTCAAACTAAATGAATAAACAATAGATCTGTTATTTGTACCAAGGAGAAACAGCTTTTGTATGACAAAATGGCTATTGCATATAAATAGAAACAGTGCGCTTTTTTTACTTCCTTTATTTATCTGATGTTGGTGCAATCACAACTACAACAGCCAGAGAGTCAAAAGTATTTTAAAGATCACCTCCAATGAGCATTCATGTACAAACTCCAAAATAATATTCTAATATGCTTTCTTCTTGCTTGATCCCAAAGAAAAACACAAATTTGGTCTCTCTTAAGACTATCGTCAGAATGAAAGACAATCCAAGTAATTTAATTGGGTTTTGAGGCTAAATAGCAGTAAAAAATGAAATTCAAACACCCACATTAATGCTCTCATAAGAATTCTGAAAAAAATTAAAGTTATTGAACAATATACATGTAGGTTATTTAATATGACATTTGAGAACTGAGTTTTCCCATTTAGGACACTGATCAACCTTGAAGATCATAATAATATTTAAAAAGAAATTAGAAAAATTTGCAAATAGTTTGTCTAGAAGTTCACATGGGCTCATCAAGGAGATTGGCTAGATTTTTCAAACCTTATATAATCTGCTATTGCCAATATAGACAGGATAGAAAGCTTTCATTTTTCTTCCATTACTCTTTCTTCATAGCTCTGAATATAAGCAAGATAATCTACTACTTTTATGGTATGATGTAAAGTCCTTTTATTGATCATCAAAACTCTTTCTTGGGCTTCCCTGGTGGCGCAGTGTTTGAGAGTCCGCCTGCCGATGCAGGGGACACGGGTTTGTGCCCCGGTCCGGGAGGATCCCACATGCCACGGAGCGGCTGGGCCCGTTGGCCATGGCCATTGAGCCTGCGCATCCAGAGCCTGTGCTCCGCAATGGGAGAGGCCACAACAATGAGGGGCCCACATATTGCAAAAAAAAACAAACAAACAAACAAAAAATACCTCTTTCCTTTTGGCTAGTACAGAGAATAAAATTCCAAACCATACGTACTTCTTCTTTAGGATAAAACAACATATTTGAAACACTTTATATTTAAAAAATACAAATATTTAGTCAAAGGTTTAGAATTCATTATCATATTATCTGTGAAGAGGACCAAGGTAAGATGACTTTTCATTTAAAAAGAGGATTTATAAAGATATGAAATGCAGTTTTCTGCTTGGAAGTTCAAAGACTCTGGATCTAATTTCTTGCTTTACCATTTCATGACATTTTTCCTAAGTCAGATCCACACAAATATTTGAATTCTATGAGCTATCTCCTGAAATTTTATGATTGAGCTATTGCTCCTATATAATACCAAAACAACCTATCAATTTAAACCCAAACTCTGCCAAAGTGGTTATTTTGTGCCACATGAACACAGCTTAAATCTTTGTTGTTATTCTCCACCTTCATGCTCAACTAATCAATAATGGAGAATACATATGTGTGTCCTGTTGATTATAGATCTCCACTACAAGAAGATTGGTCTGTGTATTTTTTTTTTTTTTTTTTACGGTACACGGGCCTCTCACTGTTGTGGCCTCTCCCATTGTGGAGCACAGGCTCCGGACGCGCAGGCTCAGCGGCCATGGCTCACAGGCCCAGCTGCTCCGAAGCATGTGGGATCCTCCCAGACCGGGGCACGAACCCGTGTCCCCTGCATCGGCAGGCAGACTCTCAACCACTGCACCACCAGGGAAGCCCTGGTCTGTGTATTTTTAAGTTGTCAAACAAAGCATTCTAAGAAGTTTTAATTCATTAATAGTAAGTTTCCTGTATAAACTGCAGAAGTGAGTGCTACTTAAAAATAATAGAAAATTTCTGTCATTAGAGCTCTAAATTGTAGCATCTTGAATATGTGGAAAGTTACCACTGAGAAATGCAAATAACACTGGGGACAAAACAACTTCATCCAACCCCTTTTCTAAGAGACTTGCACAAACTCTAGCATGGCTTCTAACAGCTTAAGCCCATGTCCCTACTGTGACCCCAGCATCCCTCAAAATGCCTGCCTGAAAAAGCTCAACACTGCCAGGAGAATTTTTATGGTTTGTTCCAGCAAAAACTTGGTGTTAGGCTGGTAGGCCCCTGAACCCCCTACTGGAGAAGTTACTTTAAGAAGGTTGCAATTATAAATCCTTTCTCTGTCCTTTGAAATGTAAATATTCTACCACTCAGAACTCTTTTCCAAAGGACCTGGGAGCCATACCCTTGAAGTGCAAATATTCAGGGAGATAACTCTTACTTCCAGTCCCTGTGGGAGGGAAAGGGCCTAACTTCAGTGAGACTCTTTCTCCAACTTGTGCCACTACTTTCTGTCATAAAGATATGAGAAGCTTGTTTCTCCTTTGGATAAGTGCCAATTAGCAAACCCAGATGGCCTAGTCATCTGGACCAAACCCTTCTTAATGCCTTTCAGTGTCTTTCCATTAGCACATCATCAGCATTTTAAAAATCTCTTGCTTCTTGTTTTGGCAGAGTTGAGCTCAGTTTACATTGAGTTCTCTCCCCTACTGTGATAGTTATTACCGAATAAAATCTGCCTTTACCACCTTTAACAACTGCCTGGCTTTGTTTATCTTTGACACTATAACTATTTTCTTGGAACATGGTAGCTCAGGAAATAATTTCCAAATTTTCTATTTTGAACAGTATTTCAAGAAAACATTTATATTATCATTATCTTTGGAATCGCTAGCACTGCCAGTAAATATTGACTTAAGTTAAAACCCTTGCACTGACAAAGATTTGTTCTGAAAATTTCAAGTGTACGCAGCAAAAGTGAAGCCCAACATAATTTAAACATAGACTACGTTGCCAACAATACATCTTGTGCTTTATCTTGTCTGATAATTACCTATAGTAACCTAACCCAGTCCATTAGCATCATCCATAGTATTACATGAATCACTTCTGTTGGTTCAAAGCATTTAATAGCTGAAAATTGATATATGCAGGTTGCCTCAAAATTATAAGAACACTTCTTATGTTGGTAAATTCTAATAGAATATATTTTAAGAAAATAAATATTGACTGGCATGATAAGCTCCAGAACAACATAGTGTGTTGAGAATGTATAATTAATTATAAAACTAGTATATGACTAAAATTAAAATTAAAAGCTCATTTACTTTGAAATGCCATCTGAAGTGGCTGGCCATTACACAATTTGTAAAGAAACTTCTTGATAGCATGGGTTATTCATGCTTTCTCCCATTTTCATCTGAACTAAAACCCTAGGGAAACGTAGGTTTTAGGGAAAAAGTAGCAGTAGATGAGTGGATGATATTTTTAAAACCTATTTTCTAGATTTCCACATATGCAGAAAAAGAGAAAAACAAAACAAAACTCTCTCAATCTTTGTTTTAGATTCATGAAGGAAGAGAAAATATTACATTTATCCATGTGTATGTTTTTTTCTTTTTCTAAAATCTAGAGGTGACTGGGAAGTCAACGAAATAAAATCCTCTGAGACAGCAATATGCTTTCTTCTAGTTCACTATTGTCCACAATAAGTAAAATCAGTTTTTTCTCTTGCACCAGGAAGAGAGTTCCTGTTCACAGCCCCCAGTTTAAGATGGTTCAGGATTATTAAGACATCTGTTCATTTTATTTAAAATAAAATTATCTGACAAAAAATAACTGTTTTAGAATCAGCTACGTAAGTATTTTTACTTAGAACTTGAAGCATTCGTTAAAACATTATCATAGGGTATAGAAATATAACTTCATTATTGAGATCTACTGAAGGTTCTTGGTTGTTGTTGGTAAACATTTATTAATGCTGGAGAAAGAGTGGAGCTACCACAGCATCAAAGGTCAGATAAACTATAATAACTACATAGAATGTTGTCTTCTGCAAACTACTACTAATTGCCCACTTTGTGAGATGAATTATTGGGTACTCATTTGGGTCATCTACCCTCAAAATAATTATTTCATTGTCTGTTATGATTTTTACCATCTAAAGTAGTCCATGAGAGATTCATTTAGACTAACCCCATGATCAAGGCATCAAAGTCTGACTTTTTTTTTCTCTCCTGGCTAAAATAACAACTTTTTAATTTCACAACCCTTTGTTCGACTATCTCTCCTTGAGAGATGGGGCACATTCCTATTACAAAGTGGAGTGCCTGACACATAGTAGATACTCAAAACAGAATTACTGAATAAATCAACGAATCAGTCAATGAGCAAAAAAATTGCTCTATTCATTCTCTGGAGTACACTAATTTGAGGCAAAATATTTCTTTCTTTTTAATTCCACCTCAATTTTATTTTTACTTCTGTACAAGCTCATCATGCTTGTTTATCGAATCTAAATATTTATAGATTTACAGTAAATTACTATTTCAAAGGCAGTTAAGTCACACTTAACTACATTTTTCTTCAGAAAGCATAATTATTTATCTACAGTATTTGCTCATTTAAAAATCATTTTTGAAAATAAGATCTTGTGTAATTTCATTTGTATTCCGAGTTTAATATGGGAAAATAAGAATATAAATAATTTGTTGGAATGTACTATAATAGCCTATTAAGAGGTAAAGCATTAGAATTTTTACAAGGTATCTTTGTTTTCTTTTTTTTTTTTTTGTGGTACGCGGGCCTCTCACTGTTGTGGCCTATCCCGTTGTGGAGCACAGGCTCTGGACGCACAGGCTCAGTGGCCATGGCTCATGGGCCCAGCCGCTCCGCGGCACGTGGGATCTTTCCGGACCAGGGCACGAACCCATGTCCCCTGCATCGGCAGGTGGACTCTCAACCACTGCACCACCAGGGAAGCCCGAGGAATCTTTTTATAGAAACTAATAGTTCTATCTCTTATTTTTATTGAGCACTTCCTATATGCTCAACATAAATCAATTTATCCTCACAAAAACCTTATTGGGTATCATTAACTCCATTACATATCTGAGGAAACTAAGAACAGTTAAATAACTTTTCTGATGTTACATGGCTTAAAGTTTATCTATCATAACCCCTTTATTTTTACAAATGAGGATTTGAAGTTGTGTGGCTTTCAGTTTAACTGATAAATTTCAGAAAGCTAGTAACTGATAGAACTAAGAGTACAACATAAGTTTCATGATTCCTAGTGAAGTACTCTTTGCAATTTGAATAATCATATTTCACATTATTCATCTATTTTAGAACTATGCATATTTTAGACAAATCCCCTCCTCCTTTCTCTAGACAGTTTTAATCATAACTGAGCTTTGACTTGGGGGAGGAGTCCAGGTGGAGATACAGAATGCAAGTTATCAGCATTTGAATAATTGTTAAAAGCCATGGGGAATTTCCTTAGGTAAAGGGAAAGACAGTGATTCTCAAACATTGGCCTGCATCAAAATTACTGGCAGTTTGTTAAAAATTGAACATTCTTGAGCCCCATCCCTGTGAATTCTGATACAGAAGGTTTGGAGATGCAGTTCAGGAATCTGAATTTTTAACAAGTACCTCTAAGTAATTCTGATGTATGTAGTAAAAAGATACCTTGGGTAACAGTGAGACAGAGGGAGCCAAGAAAAACAAAAATTCTCAGGACATAGTATGGGAAAAAAGTAACATTTATGGAATAAAAAAACTGAATGCAACCAAAGACACTAGGAAAATTGGCCATATAATTTGGAGAAGAATACAGAGTGTATGGGGTCACAAAAGATAGTGAAAGGGAGACCTTCAAGATGGCAGAGGGGTAAGACATGGAGATCACCTTCCTCCCCATAAATACATCAAAAATGCATCTACGTGTGGAACAACTCCTACAGAACACATACTGAATGCTGACAGAAGACCTCAGACTTCCCAAAAGGCAAGTACCTGGGTAGGGCAAAAGAAAACAGATAAAACAGAGACAAAAGAATAGGGATGAGACCCACACCTCTGGGAGGGAGCTGTGAAAGAGGAAAAGTTTCCACACACTACAGAGCCCCTTCACTGGCGGGAACAGGGAGTGGGCATTGGGAAGCTTCACAGTCAAGAAGGAGAGCGCAGCAAAAGGGGTGCAGAGGGCAAAGCAGAGAGATTCCCGCACAGATGATCAGTGCCAACCAGCACTTACCACACTGAGAGGCTTGTCTGCTCACCTGCCAGTGCAGGGATTGCTGGGAGCTGAGGCTCAGACTTTGGAGGTCAGACCCCAGGGAGAGAAATGGGGTTGACTGCATGAAGACAGCCTGAAGGGGTATAGTGCACCACAGCTAGATGGGAGGGAGTCCAAGAAAATGTCTGGACCTGCCAGAGAGGCAAGAGACCTTTGTTTTGGGGTGCACGAGGAGAGGGGATTCCTTCCTAGTGTGCCCACAGAAGGAAGAGCACCCCCTAAATGAGCTCCAGAGATGAGTGTGAGCCACAGCTATCAGCTCAGACCCCAGAGAAGGGCAGGAATTGCTAATGCTGCTGCTGCTACCAAAAATCCTGTGTGCAAGTGCAGGTCACTATGCACAACACCCCGGGATCCTGTGCAGCTCGTCACTGCCAGGGACCCGTGATCCAGGGACAACTTCCCTGGGAAAACACACGGTGTGCCTCAGGATGTTGCAGTGTCATGACAGCCTTTGCTGCTTCAGGCTCGCCACATATTCCAATTATGACAACCATACCCCTCCCTCCCCCCGGCCTGAGTGAGCAATAGAGACCTAATCAGCTGCTGCTTTAACATCCTCCTGTCTGGGCAGGTAACAGATGCCTGAGGGAGGCCTACATGCAGAGGTGGAGCGAAAACTGAAGCTGAACACGAGGAGCTGTGTGAACAAAGCAGAGAAAGGGAAATTTCTCTGTGCAGTCACAGGAGCAGCAGATAAAATCCCCACAATTACTTTGATAAACCCTGCATCTGAAGAATACCTGAATAGACAATAAATGTTCCCAAAATTGAGGCAGCAGACTTTGGGAGCAACTGTGGACTTGGGGTTGCTGTCTGTGGCTAATTTGTTTCTGGTTTTATGCTTGTCTTAGTTTAGTATTTGGTGCTTATTACCATTGGTGGATTTGTTTACTGGTTTGGCTGCTCTCTTCCTTTTTATATATATATTTTTTCTCATTTTTCTCTTCTTGTGAGTGTGTATGTGTATGCTTCTTTGTGTGATTTCGTCTATATAGGTTTGCTTTTACCATTCGTCCTAGGGTCCTGTCTGTTCGTTTTTCTGTTTTTGTTTTTTTTGGGGGTTTTTGTTTTTATTTTGTTCCTTTTCTTTCTTCCTTTTCTTCTGTCAGGGTCTTGGTGCTCTGGCCAAGTGTCACGCCTGAGCATCCTAGGTGGGAGGGCGAGTCCAGCACATTGGACCAAGAGAAAAGTCCTGGTCCCACATAATATCAATCAGTGAGAGATCTCCCAGAGATATTCGTCTCAACACTAAGACCTAGCTCCACCCAATGGCTAGTAAGCTCCAGTGCTGGATGCTCCATGCCAAACAACTAGCAAGACAGGAACACAACCCCACCCATTACAGAAAGTCTGCCTAAAGTCTTATTAAGTTCACAGACACTCCAAAACACAGCACCAGGCGTGGTCCTGCTCACCAGAAGGACAAGATACAGCCCCACCTACCAGAACATAGGTACCAGTCTCCTCCACCAAGAAGCCTACACAAGCCACTGAACCAAACTCACCCACTGGAGCAGACACCAAAAAAGTGGAAACTACAAACGTGCAGCCTGCAAAATTGAGATGCCAAAACAGTAAGTTAAACAAAATGAGAAAACAGAGGAAATATGCAGCAGATGAAAGAAAAAGGTACAAACCTACCAGACCAAACAAGTGAAGAGATAATAGGCAGTTTACCTGACAAAGAATTCAGAGTAATGATAGTAAAGATGATCCAAAATCTTGGAAAAAGAATGGAGAAAATACAAGAAACATTTAACAAGGAACTAGAAGAATGAAAGAGCAAACAAACAATGATGAACAACAAAATAAATGAAATTAAAAATTCTCTAGAAGGAATCACTATCAGAATATCTGAGGCAGAAGAACAGATAAATGACCTAGAAGATAAAATACTGGAAATAACTGCCACAGAACAGAGTAAAGAATAAAAATAATTGAGGACAGTCTCAGAGACCTCTGGGGCAACATTAAATGCACCAATATTCGAATTATAGGGGTCCCAAAAGAAGAAGAGAAAAAGAAAGGGACTGAGAAAATATTTGAAGATATTATAATTGAAAACTTCCCTAATAAGGGAAAGGAAATAGTCAATCAAGTCCAGGAAACACAGAAAGTCACATAGAGGACAAATCTAAGGAGAAACATGCCAAGACACATATGAATCAAGCTATCAAAAATTAAAATCAAAGAAAAAATATTAAAAGCAGCAAGGGAAAAACAACAAATAACATACAAGGGAATCCCCGTAAGGTTAACAGCTGATCTTTAAGCAGAAACTATGCAAGCCAGAAGGCAGTGGCAGGACATATTTAAAGTGATGAGAGGGAAAAACCTACAACCAAGATTATTCTACCCAGCAAGGATCTCATTCAGATTTTATGGAGAAATTAAAAGCTTTACGGTCAAGCAAAAGCTAACAGAATTCAGCACCACCAATCCAGCTTTACAACAAATGCTAAAGGATCTTCTCTAGGCAGGAAACACAAGAGGAGGAAAAGACCTACAATAACTAACCCAAAACAATTAAGAAAATGGTAATAGGAACATACATATCAATAATAACCTTATATGTAAATGGCTTAAATGCTTCAACCAAAACAAAGAGACTGGCTGAATGGATACAAAAACAAGAAACATATACATGCTGTCTATAAGAGACCCACTTCAGACCTAGGGACATATACAGACTGAAAGTGAGGGGATGGAAAAAGATATTGCACGCAAATGGAAATCAAAAGAAAGCTGGAGTAACAATTCTCATATCAGACAAAATAGACTTTAAAATAATGACTATTACAAGAGACAAAAAAGGACACTACACAATGATCAGGAGATCAATACAAGAAGATTTAACAATTATAAATATTTATGCACCCAACATAGGAGCAGCTCAATACATAAGGCAAATGCTAACAGCCATAAAAGGGGAAATCGACAGTAACACAATAATAGTAGGGGACGTTAACACCATATTTTCACCAATGGACAGGTCATCCAAAATGAAAATAAAAAAGGAAACACAAGGTTTAAAACACACATTGGACCAAATAGACTTAATTGATATTAATAGGACATTCCATCCAAAAACAACAGAATACAATTTCTTTTCAAGTGCTCAAGGAATATTCTCCAGTATAGATCATGTCTTCAGTCACAAATCAAGCCTCGGTAAATTTAAGAAAATTTATATCATATCAAGTATCTTTTCTGACCACAACACTATGAGACTAGATATCAATTACAGGAAAAAATATGTAAAAAACACAAACACATGGAAACTCAACAATACACTACTTGATAGCCAAGATATCACTGAAGAAATTGAAGAGGAAATCAAAAATTACCTAGAAACGAATGACAATGAAAACATGATGAGCAAAACTTATGGGATGCAGCAAAAGCAGTTCTAAGAGGGAAATTTATAGAAACACAATCCTACCTCAAGAAACAAGAAATATCTAAAATAAACAACCTAACCCTACCCCTAAAGCAATTAAAGAAAGAAGAACAAAAAAATTCCAAAGTTTTCAGAAGGAAATAAATCATAAAGATCAGATGAGAAATAAATTAAAATGATAGCCAAGATCAATAAAACTAAAAGCTGTTTCTTTGAGAAGATAAACAAAATTGATAAACCATTAGCCAGGCTCATCCAGAAAAAAAAGGGAGAAGACTCAAATCAACAGAATTGGAAATGAAAAAGAAGTAACAACTGGCACTGCAGAAATACAAATGATCATGAGAGACTACTCCAAGCAACTATATGCCAATAAAATAGATAACCTGGAAGGAATGGACAAATTCTTAGAAAAATACAACCCTCCAAGACTGAACCAGGAAGAAATAGAAACTATGAACAGACCAACCACAAGCACTGAAATTGAAACTGGGATTAGAAATCTTCCAACAAACAAAAGCCCAGGATGAGATGGCTTCACAGGTGAATTCTATGAAACATTTAGAGAACAGCGAACTCCTATCGTTCTCAAACTCTTCCAAAATATAACAGAGGGAGGAACACTCCCAATCACATTCTACGAGGTCACCATCACCCTAATACCAAAACCAGACAAAAATATCACAAAAAAAGAAAATTACACACCGATATCACTGATGAACATAGATTCAAAAATCCTCAACAAAATACAAACAAACAGAATCCAACAGCACATTAAAAGGATCATACACTTTGATCAAAAGGGGCTTATCCCAGGAATGCAAGGATTCTTCTATATACGCAAATCAATGTGATATACCATATTGAAAATGTGAAGTGTTAAAAACATGATAATCTCAATAGGTGTGGAGAAAGCATTTGACAGAATTCAACACCCATTTATGATAAAAACTCTCCAGAAAGTGGGCATAGAGGGAAACTAACTCAACATAATAAAGGCCATATATGACAAACCAACAGCCAACATTGTTCTCAATGGTAAAAAACTGAAACCATTTCCTCTAAAATCAGGGACAATACAAGGTTGCCCACTTTCATCACTAATATTCAACACGATTTTGGAAGTTTTAGCCACAGAAATCAAAGAAGAAAAAATAAAAGGTATACAAATTGGAAAAGAAATAAAGTTGTCTCTGTTTGCAGATGACATGATACTATATAGAGAGAATCCTAAAGATGCTACCAGAAAACTTCTATAGCTAATCAATTAATTTGATAAAGTAGCAGGATACAAAATGAATGCACAGAAGTCTCTTGCATTCCTATACAGTAGCAATGAAAAATCTGAAAGAGAAATTAAGGAAACACTTCCATTCACCATTGCAACAAAAAGAATAAAATACCTAAGAATAAATCTTCCTAAGGAGACAAAACACCTGTATGCAGAAAATTGTAAGATATTAATGAAATAATTTAAAGACAATACAAACAGATGGAGAGATATACCATGCTCTTGGATTGGAAGACTCAACATTGTGAAAATGACTATACTACCCAAAGAAATCTACAGATTCAGTGTAATCCCTATCAAGGTACCAATGTCATTTTTCTCAGAACTAGAACAAAAAATTTTACAATTTGCGTTGGAAACACAAAAGAGCCCAAATAGCCAAAGCAATCTTGAGGAAGAAAATTGGAGCTGGAGGAATCAGGCTTCCTGACTTCAGATAATACTACAAAGCTACAGTAATGAACAGAGTATTGTACTGGCACAAAAGAAGAAATACAGATCAATGGAAACAGGATAGAAAGCCAAGAGATTAAACCCACACATGTACGGTCATCTTATCTTTGACAAAGGAGGCAAGAATATACAATGGACAAAAGGCAGTGTGTTCAATAAGTGGTGGTGGGAAAACTGGACAGCTACATGTAAAAGAACGAAATTAGAACACCATATACAAAAGTAAACTGAAAATGGATTAAAGACCTAAATGTAAGGCCAGACACTATAAAACTCTTAGGGGAAAACATAGGCAGAACACTCTATGACATAAATCACAGCAAGATCCTTTTTGACACACCTCGTAGAAAAATGGAAATAAAAACAAAAGTAAACAAATGGGACCTAATTAAACTTAAAAACTTTTGCACAGCCAAGGAAACTATAAACATGATGAAAAGTCAACCTTCAGAATGGGAGAAAATACAAATAAAGCAACTCACAAACTATTAATCTCTAAAATATACAAGCAGTTAATGCAGCTCAATATCAAAAAACAAACAACTCAATCCAAAAATGGGCAGAAGAACTAAATAGACATTTCTCTGAAGAAGATGTATAGATTGCCGACAACCACATGAAAGGATGCTGAACATTACTAATCATTAGAGAAATGCAAGTCAAAACCACAGTGAGGTTGCACCTCACACTCTTCAGAATGGCCATCATCAAAAAATCTACAAACAATAAATGCTGGAGAGGGTGTGGAGAACAGGGAACCCTTTTGCACTGTTGGTGGGAATGTAAATTGATACAGCCACTATGGAGAACATTATGGAGGTTCCTTCAGAAACTAAAAATATAACTAGCATATGACCCAGTAATCCTACTTACTGGGCATATACCCTGAGAAAACTATAAAGAAAAAAGAGTCATGTACCACAATGTTCATTGCAGCACTACTTACAATAGCCAGGACATGGAAGCAACCTAAGTTTCCAACAAAGATGAATGGATAAAGAAGGTGTGGCACATATATACAATGGAATATTAGTCAGTCATATAAAGAAACGAAATTGAGTGTTTTGTAGTGAGGTGGATGGACCCAGAGTCTGTCATACAGAGTAAAGTAAGTCAGAAAGAGAAAAACAAATACCATATGCTAACACATATATATGGAACCTAAAAAAAAAAAGTTTCTGTTGAACCTAGGGGCAGGATAGGAATAAAGATGCAGACATTGAGAATGGACTTGAGGACATGGGATGGGGAAGTGTAAGCTGGGACAAAGTGAAAGAGTAGCCTTTACATATATACAATATCAAATATAAGGTAGAGAGCTAGTGGGAAGCAGCTGCATAGCACAGGGAGATCAGCTCAGTGCTTTGTGACCATCTAGTGGGGTGGGGTAGTGAGGGTGGGGGGAGACACAAGAAGGAGGGGATATGGGTATATATGTATACATATAAATGATTCACTTTGTTACACAGCAGAAACTAACACAACATTGTAAAGCAATTTTACTGCAATAAAGATGTTAAACAACATTTGTTTAGAAAACCATTTAGTATTCAGCTATTTCCTTTTAAGATTCCATGCAGTCTGCTAAATACTTTGTTTGCCCTTTTGGTGTTTGTGCCTATCAAGAAATCATAGTCTTTAATGTACACATTTCCTTGGTTATTGTTTGGTCAAGGGTTTTAGTTTTTCTTCATCTATTTATTTTTCTCAGAGAAATCCTTAAGTATTATTTGTGCTTCTCTCTCAAATTTTTTCTCATTTGTTTCTCATTTTCCTCAGAATGAACATAGTTTCCAGCAATGAGTTTATCAGAGTCATGGAGAGTAGGGTGAAATTCTCTTAGCCACTTTATTTAAACTGTTATTTACCCATTTGATTACTGGAAATCATATATGTTTTATATGTCTTGAAATCCATAAAGAGAACATATTAAAGTAGTGAATCATACCCCCCACTGACATTGATGTCCCTCTCTGAAAGCTTGTGAAGCCATTTTGAACATATGCACAAATTCAGATATTGTGATATAATACCTTGGGAAATTAGGTAAGCTCTTTTATTCAGTTCTGTAAATAACAAGAAAAAGATAGAATGATTTTATCATTAAAAAGTACCCTCTGGTCCAAAAAGATAAAAAGGGATAGTGAAAGAAAGAGTTTCAAAGAAGCAGCACTCGATTTTGTGAAATGTTGCAGATAAATAAAGTAAGATGAGGATTGAAGTTTCATTAGAAGAATGGGGAATGGGGGCAGAAGGTTGGTTTCTGCAGATTGAGTAGTGAAGAGGGGGTAAGGGATTCATAACATTTATTGTCCTTTTAGGAATCTTGGTTTATCAGTGAAGGAGAAAGGCAATGAAATAGCTAAAAGAAGATGCAGAATCAAGGACTATTTTGTGGGGAGAGGGGATAGGTGAGATTTGGGTGTGACTGTAGATTGAGTTAAAGAGCAGATGAGAGGGAAAGTTAAGAGCTAAGTGAAAATAAAAGGAAACAAGGTGCAGAAGGGACCTTATATTATGAAAATATAAGGGACCATATTTAGAATAAGGAGAAACATGTCCTTCTCTGCACCTGGAGGGGAGGAAATAAGTTTGCCTGTGGATAAGAATCATTTTGAAGGTGGGAGTGCTGGAAGGTGAAGAGTTTCACACCTTATGCTTTGTTTATTTTGAAGCTATGTTATAATTATATGCATACAAATTTAAAACTGTTTTACCTTCCTGAGAAAAATAACCTTTTATCTTGTGAAATATTCACCTTTATCTCTAGTAATGCTTTTTTCCTTAAAATCTACTTAGGCTAATATTCCAAATTTGTTTTGGTAATTGTTTGCATGTTATGTATTTTTCCATCATTTTACTTTGAAGCAATCCATATTTTTATATTTTAGGCATGCCTTTGTAAGGCATAATCCCTATACTTGTATAATCCCTATACTTGGGATTTAGTTTGTTTACATTGAATATTATCACTGATATATTTGGGTTTAAACCTACCATGTTACTAGTTGATTTCCATTTTTCCTGCCTATATTTTATTCCCTTTGCTTCTCCTTTCTTGTTTTCTTTTGGACTATTACTCCCCATTTTCTCCTCTATTGCTGATAGTTATACATTATTTTATTATTCTTTTGGTGGTTACTACAAGCATCCATGCCTTTTCAAAGTACATTTTCACTTCTTGGATAGTGCAGGGACCTTACAATACTTTATTTACCCTTCTCCCTCCTCTTTTGCTACTATTGTAGCAAGTTTAAATTTTAGATATTTAAAACTCCATATTATTGCAACTATTATTATTTTACCCAGTCAATAATCATTCATATTTACATACATATTTACCATTTTTGTTGCTCTTCATTCTTTCCTGCATCCTTGAGCTTCCATCTGGGATCATTTTCTTCTGCCAAAGAACAATCTTTAGCTGGGAGTAACAAATTTGATGGTAAAAAATTCTCAGTTCTGTTTTTCCAAAAAGCCTTAATTTCACTTTCATTTTTGAAGAATATTTTTATGGAAAATTGAATTCTAAGTTGTCAATATTTTTTCAGCACTTTCAGTTCACCTTTTGAAACAGAAATCCATTTTCTTCTGGCTTTCATTGCTTTACAGTCTAGGTTTTCTTCTTCCAGGTCTTGGTCTCATCTTTTTTTTTTTCCACTGATTGTTAGTTCTCTAAGACTCTAAATTTTTTAAAAAATTGTCAAGCTTTTCTGTTTGTTTTCAGCCAAAATCTTGACACAAAATACAAAGTCCACCATTATTGGAGGTATTCCCAGGAATTTCATAACTGATTGGCCCAATATTTTTGCTGAAGGGGGTGGTGAGGCCATAAGCTGAGATTGAAAGGAGGCTGGGACTGGATAGGGAAACTTTTTTGGCAGTGGTGAAAGTTTGGTTTAGTTTCTGAGATGACAGCCAACCACAGATGATTAAATAAATGATATTGACAATGCAAGTGAACTTGATAGATAGCAGTGACAAGCAGGGATAGAGAGTGGTATAAAGTTATCTGGGCCTCAATTTCTTATTTTTTAAAATGAGTATGAAAATAGTTCCTGCCCTATCACAGAGTCATTTTGAGCACCAAATGAGATGATGGTATGCATTTCCAAATAAATGATAAATGTGAAAGTAAACTATGAGGTGGTACAAATATTGGCTATTTATACACAGGCACATATTTAAAAATTGAATAAAACATACTAAATTTGAAATAATCTGTTCTTATTCAAAAGAACAAAATGTATGATATTGTGTCTTCCAAGGTTGATGTTTAGGATGATGGACCACCTTTAAATTTTCATTCATAGAACTGGCATTTACTGCCGCATTCCCATAGCACTGTGGGAAATATTCATGGAGGAAGGCTGTGAGTAGACAAGTAACTGATCATATCACACTTGAAGCAAATGAGAAAGAGGGTGTAGGGAAAGTGAGATGGAATGGAAGAAAGAAGGGAAGCAAAAAGATAGGCAGGTACTTTGTGAGTTCCAAATCTATACTTCTTTAAATCTGAAATACTGTAAAGCCTCTTCATGGTGGCTGTAATTTAACACAGCTATCTCACTCAGACTAGGTACTGCTGGAAGCCTATTAGGGTCATTGGCCAAAGGGTTACTGCAGAAATGTCTGTCAAGAACACACAGCAAGCCTAGTGTCTGGTTGTAAGCTCTTGGTTTTATCTCCTGGATCCTGCCACTTGAATGGAACAAGAAGTCAGTCAAATAGTTCTAGGCTTCTCCTCCTGAGCAGAGGTGAACCATCTTAGCTGGACAATTTTGTAGCATAGTTCTTTGAATGGATAGAATCTGAAACTTCGTTTCTGAGGGTACAGGGCAGAGCCACTTTTTTGAGCTAAATGAAGATTTTCAGAATGCTTTGTAATGATACATTTTGGGAACACAAAACACTACTCTTAGATGATGCATCTTTACAATGAAAATACCTTGTAGCCATGCAGTATTTCAGCATACAAACATGTATTTTGTGATTCTGTTCTGACTTTTCTTACACTCGGAAATGATTCCACTATTGATTTATTTTAAAACAGAAAGCCCATAGAGTAGTCTATTGGATTTTTAAATGTTAAAAAAAGTTTCATATATTTTCCATTGAATTAGATAACTACAGTTACTTCTTGGTTTTCTCCCTTTGTAGAGCATTAAAGCTGATTTTTCCTGTCATTTCATCATTCTGCATAGCTTTCTCCTACTGTTAGTCAGTTTCCTCATTAAGGCATACCATTTTATACCCACATCTATTAATTAGAATATTGTTTATTATATTCCAAAGGTACAGTGAAATTTTATGTTTTTAATTTTTGTTTCAGATTGCTGATGCAAATAACCAAGAGTTGACATAGATGTGAAAATTTCCTGAAACATGATAAATCTCAAAATTGATTATGGTATTATTGACTACTCACAGCATTGCAATACTTCAAAGACTATATTTTAAATGGTTACTAAAAACAGAGGAAACTGTGATTGAAAAACCATAGCATATAATACAAATCTCAGATTGTACAAGAATTTATGGGCTATGACAGTGAAAACATTTGGGTCGTCACAATCCTTAATCAAATCAATGATCATAATTATCCACACGCCAAGTGCACAAAAAGCATAGGAGCCAGGCATTTTAGATGAAAGATGAGTGTGATGAGATGTTGGTAAAGATGATGCCAATGTGCCAGTACATTTCCCTGGACATGAAATAATGGTCCTGGATAGGAAACTTATTGGTTATTCTATTTGTGGTTGGTAGAGACCCACTTTTGTGGGTAGGTTTTTTTAGCCATCTAAATGAAAGAAATATGACAAGAATATTTCAGGCAGTTGACATGGAGGGAAGCATACTGGCTTTGTACATTCCTTGCTGATACAAAAGCCATATCTATATAGTATTTACTGTTTGACCTCCAATGCTGTTTTCTTCTTTCACGTTATTTGTGTTCATGGAGTTAGAACTGCTAAAGATAAGGAGTGGAGCCAGAGAAAAGTATGCAGAAGAAAAAACATGCCTAATGCTAGAGACAGATTTACCATGAAGCCAATGAAGCTTAAGTTTTAGGACCCCTCACTTGTACAGGCCCCTTCCAAGGCACTGAGAGTATTTTATATTTGTAATATTTATCAGATTTTAAATATTTAATTTGTTGTGATTGTTCTCATTCCAAATTTCTATTTGTATTTTATTTTGTGTTTATTTCTAAAGAGGCACCCTCAAACTGTATAAAGTTCAGGCTCTTCAAAACCTGGATCTTACCCTGTTAAGTGTGCCTCACCAATAGTCAGCTGGAAGAACTTGACTACACATCCTTCAAACTCCTAATATCCTCCCTCTGTCACCAATACATCAGAATCTATAGTTCCAAGGTTTTTTTGATAAAAGTCAATAATATTTGATCCATTTCCATGTTAGGAATTAATTAATCATTAGACAGAATATGTGTACTAGTTAATGATGTTGTTACAAGGCCACTATGGGAAATATAAAATTGTGGGCCTGTGGAACTATATTAGATTCACATAGCTATATGTGACCTCAGTCGTCATTCACCCAAAACCTGCATTTTACAGAGTAGAAAGTAAGGTTTACAGAGGAAATATGACTTGTTCAAGTTCATATCTAGGCCATTAGTGGTAAAGCAGGGAATTCAAAAAAAACTAATCCTTATACTAATTTCTACTGTTGTTCCAATTTATTTACTTCTTCGTTTATGAAGTTTATTTCCTAACATGCTTTGGATTTATATAGTTTGCATAATAAAGTTTAAATTCTATCTGATTCTACAGCTGAGAGTCAAATTATTATTTAATATTTTAGATCATTACTTTGTGTACCTCACCATCAGCATATAATGTCATATTCTTTTTTCATGCAGTTTATAGTTTAATGACATCCTTGATCCAACTGAACAATGAGATAACTGCTCCCATTCCAAAGGACTATTCCTTTTTTTCAGGTAATTAGCTATTTCAAGCCAAACAATTCTGTATTAAAAAGCTCTACTCTCTTTCTTTCATTAAATTGTTATGCTAAGATAAGGTTTTCCATGCAACCATAATAATGATTTTGTTTTGTTTACATGGATAACAATAAAGTAAGACAATAGATAAAAATAATTCTGAAAATACAAGCATGACATTTGAAGTATCACTTCAAATTATAACTTTAAAAAATTCATGTTAAATCACTTCTGTTGGAGCAAATCTGAAGTTATTTTGCCTTTGGTTTAAGGAGATTTAAGTCATAACTATATCACTTTTTAAAAGTACTGGAAACTCACTAAATACTATGACAGATGCAATCATATTGTAAGTGGGCCAAGATAATGCACTTAAAATATGCAAACTAACTTTACTAAGCTTCTTATTTCTGAAATTAAACATTCCATATCTCAATTTATCATGCAAATCTTTACAATAAATTTGTGACATATGCATATAAGTAATATAAAATGCACATAAGTTACCACTAAGATCCCAGTGGTTAAGTGGACAAGGGTTATGAACAGGCAATTCAGCTAAAAGGAAATAAAAATGGCTAATAAATATAATGGAAAACACTTAACCTCATTAATTGTAAAAGAAACAAGATATGACTAGGATTATGATTATGACTATTTCTTACCTGGATAATTCTATTTGTTTAAATAGTAAAAGCATAATGAAATGGTTACACATGTATGCTGCTGATAGAAGTGTGAACTGATACAATCCTTTAGAGGCAAATTTTCAATATATATTAGAAACTTAAAACTGTTCATAACCCTTGGACCAGTAATTGCGTGCCTCAGCAACTAAGCGTGAAGAAGAGCTTTATGTACAAAGATGCACAATTATGTATGTCAAAGCAGTATATGTAATAGTAACATAGCAATAAATAGAAGTAATTTCAATGCCAGCAATTAAAAAGATATCAAGTAAATTATATGTTCATATGATCAAGTTATATATGTGTATATGTCAAATTATATAAGTAAAATATGAGTAGAAGAAACAATGGAAGAAAATATACATATATTATTAATGGTTAAACAATTAAATGTTTTTCTATATTTTTTATATTTTATAATAATGAGCAGGTACTTTCAAGTTAGAAAAATTAATTTAAATAATAAAGAAATGGAGAAAGTAGGAGCAACATATAGCATATAAGAAAAATGCCCAAGCAATTAAAACCAAACTAAAAAAGTGAGGTTTGATTTTACACTTCTAGCAAGAATAAGGAAAAGAGATAAAATCCAATACTGTGAAAATGCAGGGTTTAATTTGGTAGAATTCTTCTGGTAGGTAATTTCATATTATGATTAATCCTAAAACAACTGTATATTCTGTTATCATAATCAGAATCATAGAAATATATTCAAAGAAATTATTTGAATGGTTAAAAATACATTATACTTAAAATATCATTATGTCAGTTTTACTTTTAACACCTGGAAACTGGCGGCAATCTAAATAATCCAACTATAATTGAATGATTAAATAAGTCATGGTATATAGATTCAATGGTATATAATGCAGTCACTTAAAATTAATATAATGACTATATGGAAAAGCAAGATGTGATCACATCATCTTATATAGTATATACAGTTGACCCTTGAGCATGGGTTTGAAATGCACAGGTCCACTTATATGCAAAATTTTTTGTTTAAATAAGTACTACACTATCCATGGTTGGTTGAATCTGTGAATGTGGAATTGCACATATAGAGGAGAGACTTTAAATTTATATGTGGGTTTTCTACTGTGTGGAGGGTTGGTACCCCAATTCTGGTGTTGTTCAAGCGTCAACTGTACATTGAGAAACATTGGAAGGAAACCAAAAAACAGATAAATGAGTTCCATGTTAAATTAGAGAGGATTTGATTGATAATTACATATCTTTACTAAATGCTTTCTATTAAAGATAAATCTTTTTTTAAAATTGCTTACCACTTGCACATTAGGTGACTTCTCTTCAGGGGTAATAAATTCTGGAATTTGTGTTTCTGGTTCTGTAATATCAGGTGGCAAAGCAATTATGTAATTACAGATTTTAGTCACACCCTTGCACTAGAAAAGAAGAAACAAAGAAAAAAATGTATGAAACTCATATCAGCATCATTATCTCAGTTCTAGTGTGTAAGTGCCATAATTTTCAGTTTTCAGAAAATGAATATACATACATTATACATGTATATATATATATATATTCCTATTTATGTTCAGGGGGAGATACTCTGTGACTCACCAAGTTGAAAAATATATTTATATGTTTCTAGAGTGAGTCAACTGTGCATTATCAAAGCATAAAACTGGTCTTAATTTTTTAGGTCCTCTCAATTGTGTTATAGTCAAAGTGCAGATGAGGGAGAAGTAAAAACAGATTTTAAATGTTAATTTATGTTTGAAAAGAATATATATATTTACGGACATTTTAGAAAAAAAGCAGAGGAGCCTAAGAAGAAATTAACTATCAGCCAGAATACCACCCACATAGAAACAGGATAAATATTAAATTTACTTATCATGATCTCCATAAATATCTATTTACTATGGATTTATTTCAAGTGCACATTTGGCAGGGAATTTTTATATTTCTGTATATATGTTTTCAGAGACCATATTGTCATTTCCTTTAAATATGACAAACTCTCTAAAGAAAATTTGAACTGTGTAAATTTTAATATTTTGGTACATTAAGAAAGGGACAATAGGCTTAAAATGAAGTCACTCATGCTAGGCCCACATCACCAAACTGAGACTTAACACCTAACTTAATTATGGTTTCAATCTCTCCAAGGAGTGGAATATTAAATAGTTAATTTAGAATTACCTGGTCAGCACTAGTGAGGCAATCTGCCTTATAGAACCCTGCCATCCTCCAAAGGAAGAATATCTTGCCTGAAACAATCCACTCTTTGCTAGTAGCTTCCGTGTCCCACCCCCTTCTGCCTATAAATGTCTTTCATTTTGTACAGTTCTTTGGTGCTCTTTTCTATTAGCTAGATGGGATACTGTCCTATTCATGAAGCATTGATTAAAGCCAATATAATCTTTAAAATTTACTCAGTTGAATTTTGTTTCTTAACAGATTTGGTGACAATATCAGAATCTGAAGGAGACTTCCAAGAACTTTGGGAACAAGAGAAACACAGGCATGGTACCCAAAAGCCCTTTGAGTTCTCTGTCTTTCTCACCATTTCCAAGGACCATGGGTAATTTCCTCTCTGTCTGAGCTTTGCTCTCTTTGCTAGAGCTTCTGATATAATTGCCTTTCCAGTTCAGGGGTTACAAGTCAGCTTGTAGCTTGTAGACATTTCTACACAGAGTCTGAGTCCATAGCCCTTGATTCAGGCCATAGTTCCCATTTGTTTAGAATCCCTACCCATATTCCACATTGGGAACTGCTGGTGGTTACTAGCTGAAGTCGGAATGGGTGCGGCTTAAGCTAGACCAGGTCCAATGTGAGGCATTGGGTGAATAAAATTTTGTTTTAAGGCTGAACAAGCAGTTTATTCCAGTCCACATTCCCCATTTGTTGTGGTCTGCTGATTCAGTCTCTACCCCAGTCCCCAGTTCTACCTTAGGAATTATTGATAGTGCACAGAATGCCTTCTATTGGCCAGCCCACAGTAACATCTCTTTGGTTTCTGCCAGTATGTTAATATGCACATGCTTATTTGTCCTGTTTTGTGTAGGTATAGGCTATTGCTAATGGGAATCTCAGAAGCTAAAACCCACAAAATTGGCGGGGATAGATTGAGTACTTAAAAGCTGTTAGAGAGTGCAGCACCTAACTCTAAGAATCCCGTGTTAGAATAAATTAGTCATGGAATAGGTTACAGTGACACTAGGTCACCCACCAACCTCGAGAAAATTTCCATGCAACAAGGTACATTGTAAAACATCACACCATCCTAACCCAGCAACATATCCCTCTTAGTTATTGCTTTGGCTCTACGAGACCCAAAGTCTTAGCCAAAAAAGGGATCCTTAAATTCCAGAGTTCAGCACGCCACCTTTCAGCACACTTGATTATTTTATATTTAAAATCTATGATCTTGGGGCTTCCCTGGTGGCGCAGTGGTTGACAGTCTGCCTGCTGATGCAGGGGACACGGGTTCGTGCCCCGGTCTGGGAAGATCCCACATGCCGCAGAGCAGCTGGGCCCGTGAGCCATGGCCACTGAGCCTGCGCGTCCGGAGCCTGTGCTCCGCAATGGGAGAGGCCACAACAGTGAGAGGCCCGTGTACCGCAAAAAAAAACCCAAAAAACAATAAACTATGATCTTGGAAGGTATAAGAGTTTATGAAAGTGGCAAAATCTTACTAAGTTTGATTTGTGTCCTGAGAACTTGGTCTTGTAACTGCCAAGTTGGGTGCTCCAAAATATGGCCAGACACAAATGTGGGTTACACCCTGTTTGCAGTTAGATATGGCTTGACAGAAATGTGCACTGAAATACACTTGCAGCTAGGGTCCTACCAAACTGCTGCCAGTCCTCAGGAGGATTACAATGGCCATTATGAGGAATATTGCAATTAGATAAGATAATTTTAAAAATGCACTTGAAAGCAAGGGCTCCAAAATGAAACAAACAGAATGGGATATTTATTTTAATAAGTATTCCAAAAGACTTCAAAATTCCAAAATGGTTTCATTGAAAGAATCATTTGAAAAATCTAATAAAAACTTAAAGACACAAGAAGTACCTAAAAGAAACAAAAAAAAATTAAGACTGACATAACAGTGCTACTCCTTATCAAACTTTACTTGAGTACTCATTCTAGTAGTCCTCTGCCTGAATTATCTTTCCACTATGAAGAGATTACATGACCGTAAGCAAAAGTCCACCAAGTTAGTAACCTTACAGAAACCTACATAACTACCTTTGAAAGAGGGCCCCCATATTATGGGACTCAGGGATTTTCTGGTAAACTGCTACAATATTAACTTAATCAGCTAGGGGGAACTAAAATTAACATTTATGGAAAATTTTGCCAAATTCTGGTATATAATGGAACCACACTGTCTGCTATAAACCCCACTCAGAGCCTGCAGATGGGATCCTGGGAAAACTGGCAAAAGCTGGCTAAGTGTGAGAATTCTTACGAGATTCAGCTATCCCAGATCTCTTTTAGTACCCAGCAGAGAGAGGAAAATAATATATAATTTGAACCCACTTTGGGAACACCTCTTGAGTCCAAGGGGTTGTTCAATACTGCCAGGAATATTTACTGTTTGTCCTGGCTGAAACCTGACAAGATATATGAAAAAAATTTTTTTAAAGTAGCTCTGTGGGCAGAAGTTGGCCAAATTGGAAATTGATATTCAAAGCCTTATAGGATTTATTTTTAGGCTTTCTCTCTCAAGCTAAAATAAAAGTATGCATCCAGAGGGAAAGAAAAATCTTCTGAAGCCTTTGTGAAGGGATTTACTAAAACATTCCAAAGACAAAGAGCTTTAAGCCCAGGGCATAGAAGTCTTTTGATTTCCATCATAGTTGTAAATCATCTTACTAATGTAAAAAATAGCAAGTTGAAGAGATGTGGTGGGATGAATTGATCAGACCCTTGATAAAATTTAGGCTGCAAATCAACACTTTGCGGAATTAAAAGCAAATGCCCTTATCTTACAAATCTTTACAAAACCAGAAACGCTGCTGTAGAAACAATTCAAAATCCGCCTATCTTTACCATCTTCTATTCTTTTCTTTTTTTTTTTTACGTCTTTATTGGAGTATAATTGCTTTAAAATGGTGTGTTAGCTTCTGCTTTATAACAAAGTGAATCAGTTATAAATATACATATGTTCCCATATCTCTTCGCTTTTGCGTCTCCATCACTCCCACCCTCCATATCCCACCCCTCTACGTGGTCACAAAGCACGGAGCTGATCTCCCTGTGCTATGCTGCTGCTTCCCACTAGCTATCTATTTTACGTTTTGTAGTGTATATATGTCCATGCCTCTCTCTCGCTTAGTCACAGCTGACCGATCCCCCTTCCCATATCCTCAAGTCCATTCTCTAGTAAGTCTGTGTATTTATTCCTGTCTTACCCCTAGATTCTTCATGACATTTTTTTCTTAAATTCCATATATATGTGTTAGCATATGGTATTTGTCTTTCTCTTTCTGACTTACTTCACTCTGTATGACAGACTCTAGGTCTATCCACCTCATTACAAATAGCTCAATTTTGTTTCTTTGAATGGCTGAGTAATATTCCATTGTATATATGCACCACATCTTCTCTATCCATTCATGCAATTATGGACACTCAGGTTGTTTTCATCTCTGGGCTATTGCAAATAGAGCTGAAATGAAAATTTTGATACATGACTCTTTGAATTATGGTTTTCTCAGGGTATATGCCCAGTAGTGGGATTGCTGGGTCATATGGTAGTTCTATTTGTAGTTTATTAAGGAACCTCCATATTGTTCTCCATAGTGGCTGTATCAATTTACATTCCCACCAACAGTGCAAGAGTGTTCCCTTTTCTCCACACCCTCTCCAGCATTTATTGATTCTAGATTCTTTGATGATGGCCATTCTGACTGGTGTGAGATGATATCTCATTGTAGATTTTTTTAAACATCTTTATTGGGGTATAATTGTTTTACAATGGTGTGTTACTTTCTGCTTTATAACAAAGTGAATCAGTTATATATATATATACATATGTTCCCATATCCTTCCCTCTTGCCTCTCGCTCCCTCCCACCCTCCCTATCCCACCCCTTCAAGTGGTCACAAAGCACCGAGCTGATCTCCCTGTGCTATGTGGCTGCTTCCAACTAGCTATGTACCTTATGTTTGGTAGTGTATATATGTCCATGCCTCTCTCTCACTTTGTCACGGCTCACCCTTCCCCCTCCCCATATCCTCAAGTCCACTCTCTAGTAGGTCTGTGGCTTTATTCCTGTATTACCCCTAGGTTCTTCATGACATTATTTTTTCTTAAATTCCAAATATATGTGTTAGCATACGGTATTTGTCTTTCTCTTTCTGACTTACTTCACTCTGTATGACAGACTCCAGGTCTACCCACCTCATTACAAATAGCTCAGTTTGGTTTCTTTTTATGGCTGAGTAATATTCCATTGTATATATGGGCCACATATTCTATATCTATTCATCTGATGATGGACACTCAGGTTGTTTCCATCACCAGGCTATTGTAAATAGAGTTGTTATGAACAATTTGGTACATGACTGTTTTTGAATTATGGTTTTCTCAGGGTAGATGCCCAGTACTGAGATTGCTGGGTCATATGGTAGTTCTATTTGCAGTTTTTTGAGGAACCTCCATACTGGTCTCCATAGTGGCTGTACCAATTCACATTCCCACCAACAGTGCAAGAGTGTTCTGTTTTCTCCACACCCTCTGCAGCATTTTTTGTTTCTAAGATTTTTGGTGATGGCCATTCTGATTGGTGTGAGATGATATCTCATTGCAGTTTTGATTTGCATTTCCCTAATGATTAATGATGTTGAGCATTCTTTCATGTGTTTGTTGGCAGTCTGTATATCTTCTTTGGAGAAATGTCTATTTAGGTCTTCTGCCCATTTTTGGAATGGATTGCTTGATTTTTGGTAATGAGCTGCATGAGTTGTTTGTAAATTTTGGAAATTAATCCATTGTCAGTTGCTTCATTTGCAAATATTTTCTCCCATTCTAAGGGTTGTCTTTTGGTCTTGTTTATGGTTTCCTTTGCTGTGCAAAAGCATTGAAGTTTCATTAGGTCCCATTTGTTTATTTTTGTTTTTATTTCCATTTCTCTAGGAGGTGGGTCAAAAAGGATCTTGCTGTGGTTTATGTCATAGAGTGTTCTGCCTATGATTTCCTCTGAGAGTTTGATAGTATTTGGCCTTACATTTAGGTCTTTAATCCATTTTGAGCTTATTTTTGTGTATGGTGTTAGGGAGTGATCTAATCTCATACTTTTTCATGTACCTGTCCAGCTTTCCCAGCACCACATTTTGAAGAGGCTGTCCTTTCTCCACTGTACATTCCTACCTCCTTTATCAATGATAAGGTGACCATATGTGTGTGGGTTTTTCTCTGGGCTTTCTATCCTGTTCCATTGATCTCTCTTTCTGTTTCTGTGTCACTACTGTACTGTCTTGACTACTGTAGCTTTGTAGTATAGTGTGAAGTCAGGGAGCCTGATTCCTCCAGCTCTGTTTTTCGTTCTCAATATTGCTTTGGCTATTCGCGGTCTTTCATGTTTCCCTAAAAATTGTGAAATTTTTTGTTCTAGTTCTGTGAAAAATGCCAGTGGTATTTTGATAGGGATTGCACTGAATCCGTAGATTGCTTTGGGTAGTAGAGTCATTTTCACAATGTTGATTCTTCCATTCCAAGAACATGATATATCTCTCCATCTATTTGTATCATCTTCAATTTCTTTCATCACTGTCTTATAATTTTCTGCATATAGGTCTTTTGTATCCTTAGGTAGGTTTATTCCTAGATATGTTATTCTTTTTGTAGCAACAGTAAATGGGAGTGTTTCCTCGATTTCATTTTCAGATTTTTCATCCCTAGTGTATAGGAATGCCAGAGTTTTCTGTGCATTAATTTTGTATCCTGCTGCTTTACCAAATTCATTGATTAGCTCTAGTAGTTTTCTGGTAGCATCTTTAGGATTCTCTATGTATAGTATCATGTCATCTGTAAACAGTGACAGCTTTACTTCTTCTTTTCCGGTTTGGATTCCTTTTATTTCCTTTTTTTCTCTGATTGCTGTGGCTAAAACTTCCAAAACTATGTTGAATAAGAGTGGTGAGAGTGGGCAACCTTGTCTTGTTCCTGACCTTAGTGGAAATGCTTTCAATTTTTAACTATTGAAGACGATGTTGGCTGTGGCTTTGTAATATATGGCCTTTATTATGTTGAGGAAAGTTCCCTCTATGCCTACTTTCTGGAGGGTTTTTATCACAAATAGGTGTTGAATTTCGTCGAAACATTTCTCTGCATCTATTGAGATGATGATATGATTTTTTTTCTTCAATTGATTAATATGGTGTATCACGTTGTTTGATTTGCATATATTGAAGAACCCTTGCATTCCTGGAATAAACCCCACTTGATCATGATGTATTATCCTTTTAATGTGCTTTTGGATTCTGTTTACTATTATTCTGTTGAGGATTTTTACATCTATGTTCATCAGTGATATTGGACTGCAGTTTTCTTTCTTTGTGACATCCTTGTCCGTTTTTGGTATCAAGGTGATGGCAGCCTCATAGAAGGAGTTTGGGAGTGTTCCTCCCTCTGCTATATTTTGGAAGAGTTTGTGAAGGATAGGTGTTAGCTCTTCTCTAAATGTTTGATATATTTCGCCTGTGAATCCATGTGTTCCAGGGCTTTTTTTGTCAGAAGATTTTTAACCACAGTTTCAATTTCAGTGCTTGTGATTGGTCTGTTCATATTTTCTATTTCTTCCTGATTCAGTCATGGCAGGTTGTGCATTTCTAAGAATTTGTCCATTTCTTCCATGTTGTCCATTTTATTGGCATAGAGTTGCTTATAGTAATCTCTCATGATCTTTTTTATTTCTGCAGTGTCAGTTGTTACTTCTCCATTTTCATTTCTAATTCTATTGACTTGAGTCGTCTTACTTTTTTTTCTTGAAAAGTCTGGAGAATGGTTTACCAATTTTCTTTATCTTCTCAAAGCACCAGCTTTTAGTTTTATTGATCTTTGCTATCGTTTGCTTCATTTCTTTTTCATTTATTTCTGATCTGATCTTTATGATTTTTTTCCTTCTGCTAACTAAGGGGTTTTTTTGTTCTTCTTTCACTAATTGCTTTACGTGCAAGTTTAGGTTCTTTATTTGAGATGTTTCCTGTTTCTTAAGGTAGGATTGTATTGCTATAAACTTCCCTCTTAGAACAGCTTTTGCTGCATCCCATAGGTTTTGGGTTGTTCTGTCTCCATTGTCATTTGTTTCTAGGTACTTTTTGATTTCCTCTTTGATTTCTTCAGTGATCATTTCGTTATTCAGTTGTGTATTGTTTAGCCTCCATATGTTTGTACTTTTTACAGATCTTTTTCTGTAATTGATATCTAGTCTCAGCATTGTGTTCGGAAAAGATACTTGATACAATTTCAATTTTCTGAATTTTACCAAGGCTTGATTTGTGACCCTAGATATAGTCTATCCTGGAGAACGTTCCATGAGCACTTGAGAAAAATGTGTATTCTGTTGGTTTTGGATGGAATGTCCTATAAATATCAATTAATTCCATGTTGTTTAATGTATCATTTAAAGCTTGTGTTTCTTTATTAATTTTCATGTTGGATGATCTGGCCATTGGTGAAAGTGGTGTGTTAAAGTCCCCTACTATGGATGTGTTACTGTCGATTTCCCCTTTTATGGCTGTTAATATTTGCCTTATGTATTTAGCTGCTCCTATGGTGGGTGCCTAAATATTTACAATTGTTATATCTTCTTCTTGGATCGATCCCTTGATCATTATGTAGTGTCCTTCTTTGTCTCTTCTAATAGTCTTTATTTAAAAGTCTATATTTTCTGATATGAGAATTGCTACTCCAGCTTCCTTTTGGTTTCAATTTGCATGGAATATCTTTTTCCATCCTCTTACTTTCAGTCTGTATGTGTCTCTAGGTCTGAAGTGGGTGTCTTGGAGACAGCATATATATGGGTCTTGTTTTTGTATCCATTCAGCCAATCTGTGTCTTTTGGTGGGAGCATTTAGTTCATTTACATTTAAGGTAATTATTGATATGTATGCTCCTATTCCCATTTTCTTAATTGTTTTCGGTTCGTTGTTTTAGGTCTTTTCCTTGTCTTGTGTTTCTTGCCTAGAGAAGTTCCTTTAGCATTTGTTGTAAAGCTGGTTTGGTGGTGCTGAACTCTCTCAGCCTTTGCTTCTCTGTAAATGTTTTAATTTCTCCATCAAATCTGAATTAGATCCTTGCTGGGTAGAGTAATCTTGGTTGCAGTTTTTTCTCCTTCATCACTTTAAATATGTCCTGCCAGTCCCTTGTGGCTTGCAGAGTTTCTACTGAAAGATCAGCTGTTAACTTTATGGGGATTCCCTTTTGTGTTATTTGTTGTTTTTCCTATCCTGCTTTTAATATGTTCTCTTTGTATTTAATTTTTGAGAGTTTGATTAATATGTGTCTTGGCGTATTTCTCCTTGGATTTATCCTGTACGGGACTCTCTGTGCTTCCTGGACTTGAATAACTATTTCCTTTCCCATATTAGGGAAGTTTTCAACTATAATTTCTTCAAATATTTTCTCAGTCCCTTTCTTTTTCTCTTCTTCTTCTGGAACCCCTGTAATTCGAATGTTGGTGTATTTAATGTTGTCCCAGAGGTCTCTGAGACTGTCCTCACTTCTTTACATTGTTTTCTTCTTTTTTCTGCTCTGTAGTAGTTATTTCCACTATTTTGTCTTACAGGTCACTTATCCGTTCTTCTGTCTCAGTTATTCTGTGATTGATCCCATCTAGAGTATTTTTAGTTTCATTTATTGTGTTGTTCATCGTTGTTTGTTTCATCTTTAGTTCTTCTAGATCCTTGTTAAATGTTTCTTGCATTTTGTCTATTCTATTTTCACGATTTTGGATCATCTTTACTCTCATTATTCTGAATTATTTTTCAGGAAGACTGCCTATTTCCTCTTCATTTGTTAGGTCTGGTGGTTTTTTACCTTGCTCCTTCATCTTCTGTGTGTTTTTCTGTCTTCTCATTTTGCTTATCTTACCATGTTTGGTGTGTCTTTTTTGCAGTCTGTAGGTTCATAATTCCCGTTGTTTTTGGTGTCTGTCCCCAGTGGCTAAGGTTGTTTCAGTGGGTTGTGTAGGCTTCTTGGTGGAGGGGACTAGTGCCTGTGTTCTGGTGCATGAGGGTGGATCTTGTCTTTCTGGTGGACAGGTCCACCTCTGGTGTTGTGTTTTGGGCTGTCTGTGGACTTATTATGATTTTAGGTAGCCTCTCTGCTAATTGGTGGGGTTGTGTTCCTATCTTGATAGTTGTTTGGCATAGTGTGTCCAGCACTGTAGCTTGCTGGGCGTTGAGTGAAGCTGGGTGCTGGTGTTGAGATGGAGATCTCTGGGAGATTTTTGCCATTTCATATTATGTGGTGTTGGTAGGTCTCTTGTGGACCAGTGTCCTGAAGTTGGCTCTCCCACCTCAGAGGCACAGCACTGACTCCTGGCTGCGGCACGAACAGCCTTTCATCCACACGTCTCAGAGTAAAAGGGAGAAAAATTAGATAGAAGGAATTAGTAGAAGTAGAAAGAAAGAAAGAAAGAAAGAAAAAAGAAAAGAGGCAGGGAGGGAGGGATGGAGGGAGGAAGGAAGGAAGGAGGCAAGGAAGGAAAAAAAGAGAAAGAAAGAAAAAGATAAAGTAAAATAAAATAAAGTAAGATCAATAAAATAAAATTATTAAAATAAAAAATAATTATTAGGAAAAATAATTAAAAAACAAAATAAAACAAACAAACACAACATGAATGGATAAAACCCTTGGACAAATGCTGGAAGAAAAGCTATACAGACAAAATCTCACACAGAAGCATACAGATACACACTCACAAAAAGCGGAAAAGGGGAAAAAATCATAAATCTTGCTCTCAAAGTCCACCTCCTCAATTTGGGATGATTCGTTGTATATTCATGTATTCCACAGACGCAGTGTACATCAAGTTGATTGTGGACCTTTAATCCGCTACTTCTGAAGCTGCTGGGAGAGATTTTCCTTTCTCTTCTTTGTTCTCAGTGCTCCTGGGGTTCAGTTTTGGATTTGGCCCCGCCTCTGCCTGTAGGTCACCGGAGGGCCTCGGTTCTTCGTTCAGACAGGATGGGGTTAAAGGAGCAGCCGCTTCGGGGACTCTGGCTAACTCAGGCCGTGGGGAGGGAGGGGTACGGAATGAGGGGCAAGCCTGCAGTGGCAGAGGCCGGCGTGACGTTGCACCAGCCTGAGGCGCGCCGTGCGTTCTCCCAGGCAAGTTGTCCCTGGATCCCGGGACCCTGGCAGTGGTGGGCTGCACATGCTACCCTGATGGGGGGTGTGGTTAGTGGCCTGTGCTCGTACACAGGCTTCTTGGTGGCGGAAGCAGCAGCCTTTACATCTTATGCCCGTCTCTGTGGTCCGTGGTTTTAGCCGCGGCTCACGACTCTCTGGAGCTCCTTTAAGCAGTGCTCTTAATACCCTCTCCTTGCGCACCAGGAAGCAAAGATGGAAGAAAAAGTTTCTTGCCTCTTTGGCAGTTCCAGACTTTTCCCAGGACTACCTCCCGGCTAGCCGTGGTGCACTAACCCCTGCAGGCTGTGTTCACGTCACCAATCCCAGTCCTCTCCCTGCGATCCAACCGAAGCCCGAGCCTCAGCTCCCAGCCCCGCCCACCCCGGCGGGTGTACAGACAAGCCTCTCGGGCTGGTGAGTGCTGGTCGGCACTGATCCTCTGTGCGGGAACCTCTCCGCTTTGCCCTCCGCACCCCTGTTGCTGCTCTCTCCTCCGCAGCCCCGAATCTTCCCCTCCATCCTCAATTCTTAATACTAAAAGAGGAGAGGATTTTTAAAATTATAAACTCCTAGAGAAGTTCCCTTGCCCCAAATCTAGTCCACAGCTTCCATAAGATTACTTGCCAAGGTTACATACAAATCTTAAGTGTCTTCTCACAGATAATAGTTTTAAAAAAAGCTTTAGCCATTTGAGCAGGTTCCCCATCATTGCTGAAAACATTACAATAAAAGCTATTAGATCTTCGCTTGTGTTTGTTTGTTTTTGTGTGTCTGTATATGAATGTTGTAAATGTGCAGTAGTTTTCTTCCTCTAGATGGTATTGCCATAGTAATTTATAAGAGAGCTCTGTTTAAATTGGCTCAAAGAACATTAAGAGCTTATATGACTTAAGTATTCCTAAAGTTCTCAGAAATATAATAGAAAGTAACCCAAGTGCTTTTCGAGTTCATGTGGCCTGGGAAAATATTCAGTATTAAAACTAGCTTAGGTTTGTTAATGTAATTAAAATATACATGTCTTTAGAGTTGTCAACATTAAAAATAATTCATACGTACAACTTTTACTCTTCCTAGATTTATTAGTCAAATAAGTTCTTGTTATCTATGTTACAAAATTTGTCAGTGAAAAAAAATATCTTAGGACGACTTTGTCTAATGTCTCACAAAGAATAAAGCCAATAAGATCTTTACAATTTACTCTGTTGAATTTTATCTTTTAACAGAAAAAAATAGAAATTAACATAGAATTTGATTCTAAAATATCAGTAAGAGTTAAGAAAGGAAATGAAAAATTTAATTTAAAAAATAATTTTAAATAAGAGCCAATAAGCCACCTACTTACCTCTCAGAATTCCCATCATTTAGCACAATTTTAAGTATATAGTACAGCTACATAGATATTTATTGCTGATGAGTATGGAGACAGAAAATCAATTCTCAAACTTTTCCAAAGAATATGTAAAATGATTAAGTCTAAATTTGTTTTGACGTCAAAGGGTCATGGAAAAATACAATGATTTAAATAGTTAAACAGCAAAATCTCTTACAATCTTAATGACTTGAGAAGACCTATAGATAAAAATCCATATCCATGCTGGTACCAAATGTGTATTTTATCCCTGGTAAATATTTCAATTTGATATGCACCTTTAAAGTGTAAAGTTATAAATGTGGCATAAGTTATACACATTTGCCTAGGTTGATTTTTTAAAGCCGAATCAGAGAATATATAGGTTGGATATTATCTTAAACAACATACATAGTCCAGTCCCTTCATTGTGAGATGGGGAAACTGAGGCTGTTATAACATAAGAGTTGAGGTCCAAGGGGCAAGAACCATGTCTTTATGCTCTTTGTATCCCTTTCACCTAAATCTTGTGCCTGGAACATAGTAGATGTTCATTAAATTTTTTCTAAATCAATTAAATTCATTCCCAGCCAGAACTTCATCCTTCAGCCAGCCAGTATCTTAATTGTTACACCAATGCACCATGCTCATTCTTGTTTCCATATTTTTCCTTTTGATTGTAGTGTCCCTACCTTTAACTCTGTCTAACTAAATTGTTTTCAGTTTTTAGAACCCAACTGCATTCCAATTTTAATTTCATCTGTGAAATCTTATAGGTAATTTTAGCCTCTTTTACACACTATGACTATCTTCCCACTCAAATTCTTTTGCACAGCAATGTACCATCTAAATCCTTAACTTGGACCACATGGGTGAGGAGAAAAAATTGGAGGAAAAGAACAAAGCAGAACTTGCATGATTGTATTAAGAATGAGGCAAGGAACAGTACTGAGATAGTGTTAAGTTGCTTCATCATTTTATAAACCTATGTTTGCGCAGTGTTGGTAGATAAAACAAAACACAGCCTTATCTGATTCATTTCTTCAGATGTCTTATTTTCCCAATTAAGCTATCAGGCCTTCTTTTCTAAATTAAGTTATCAACTCTCTAAGGGTATAGGAACATTTTTGCAATTTGCAAATCCCTCTAACAGTGTATACAGAATAACTTTAATAAACACCAGGCAGGCCCAGAAAGCATAAAGACAACTGACAATACTAATTAAGTAAGAGCTTTCCTATTTCCTTTTCCTTCCCAGCTCTAGCCGCTCACTCTCCTACCTCCACTTTGATTCTGGAGAGATCAGAAACCTGTTAGCAAACTGAGATGTGAGGAGTGGGGAAAGAAAGAAGAAACAAATCTCCCTTACCAAACTGCAAGTTGTCACTTCCAGAGGCCATAGGTATTAGAGGAGATTAAGTGCAATACTGAATGAAGTTGAAGCTCTGACTTCTACATAGAATTAGACATTCTACGTAACTTCAAGTATTTAAATCGGTTAAGACAGGGCAGAAAAGTCTTGGAAGTACCCAATTTTTTATCTTATTGAAAGTAAAAGAAATAGTGGGAAATTAAAAAGTTTTAATGATATTCCACAAATCATGTTTGTACAGCATCCGGATTACAGCTAGTAATTACAGCTAGGATTATTGTAGGACCATGTTAATAGCCTCTAAGAAAAATAACTATGTGGTGGCTGGCCCTGGGGAATGGGATAAATTAATCCTGAAAAAATATGGCATGGGTATTGATTCTATTGTTAGAATGAATGTTAAAACATATTTCCTTACTTACCTTCTGGTGAATTTTGTCGGTATTTTTGTTTGTTTAACTATAATTCAGAAACTTTAGTTATTGCTTAGAAGAATATTTAGTATAATGCAAAGATAATGAATTATAAAGAGAGTGAAAGTGTTGTGTAAAAAAGTGGAGGTTTGGAGCTGATATTTCAGCAGAAACTCTACAAGCCAGAAGGGACTGGCAGGACATATTTAAAGTGATGAAGGAGAAAAACCTAAAACCAAGATTACTCTACCCAGCAAGTATCTCATTCATATTTGTTGGAGAAATTAAAACCATTACAGACAAGCAAAAGCTGAGAGAGTTCAGCACCACCAAAGCAGATTTACAACAAATGCTAAAGGATCTTTTCTAGGCAAGAAACACAAGAGAAGGAAAAGACCTACAATAACAAGCCCAATACAATTAAAGAAAGCGGGAATAGGATCATACATATTGATAATTACCTTAAATGTAAATGGATTAAAGGTTCCTACCAAAAGACACAGTGTAGCTGAATGGATACAAAAACAAGACCCATATATATGCTGTCTACAGGATACCCAATTCAGACCTAGATACACATACAGACTGAAAGTGAGGGGATGGAAAAAGATAATCCATGCAAATGGAAACCAAAAGAAAGCTGTGGAACAATTCTCATATCAGACAAAATATACTTTAGAATAAAGACTTTTAGAAGAGACAAAGAAGAACACTACATAATGATCAAGGGATCGATCCAAGAAGAACATATAACAATTGTAAGTATTTATGCACTGAACATAGGAGCACCTCAATACATAAGGCAAATACTAACAGCCATAAAAGCGGAAATCGACAGTAATACATTCATAGTAAGGGGCTTTAACACCCCACTTTCACCAGTGGACAGATCATCCAAAATGAAAATAAATAAGGAAACAAAAGCTTTAAATGATACATTAAACAAGATGAACTTAATTGATATTTATAGGATATTCCATCCAAAAACAACAGAATACACATTTTTCTCAAGTGCTCATGGAACGTCCTCCAGGATAGATCATATCTTGGGTCACAAATCAAGCCTTGGTAAATTTCAGAAAATTGAAATTGTATCAAGTATCTTTTCCGAACACAATGTTATGAGACTAGATATCAATTACAGAAAAAGATCTATAAAAAATACAAACACATGGAGCCTACACAATACACAACTTAATAACGAAGTGATCACTGAAGAAATCAAAGAGGAAATCAAAAAAAACCTAGAAACAAATGACAACGGAGACACGATGACCCAAAACCTATGGGGTACAGCAAAAGCTGTTCTAAGAGGGAAGTTTATAGCAATAAAATCCTACCTTAAGAAACAGGAAACATCTCAAATAAACAACCTAAACTTGCACCAAAAACAACTAGAGAAAGAAGAACAAAAACTAAACCCAAAGTCAGCAGAAGGAAAGAAATCATAAAGATCAGATCAGAAATAAATGAAAAAGAAATGAAGGAAACTATAGCAAAGATGAATAAAACTAAAAGCTGGTTCTTTGAGAAGATAAACAAAATCGATAAACCATTAGCCAGACTCATCAAGAAAAAAATGGAGAAGACTCAAATCAATAGAATTAGAAATGGAAAAGGAGAAGTAAGAACTAACACTGCAGAAATGCAAAATATCATGAGAGATTACTACAAGGAACTCTATGCCAATAAAATGGACAACCTGGAAGAAATGGACAAATTCTTGGAAACGCACAACCTGCCATGACTGAATCAGGAAGAAATAGAAAATATGAACAGACCAATCACAAGCACTGAAATTGAACCTGTGATTAAAAATCTTCCAACAAACAAAAGCCCAGGACCAGAGGGCTTCACAGGGGAATTCTATCAAACATTTAGAGAAGAGCTAACACCTATCCTCCTCAAACTCTTCCAAAATATAGCAGAAGGGGGAACACTCCCCAGCTCATTCTACGAGGACAGCATTACCCTGATATGAAAACCAGACAAGGATGTCACAAAGAAAGAAAACTACCAGCAAATATCACTGATGAGCATAGATGAAAACATCCTCAACAGAATACTAGCAAACAGAATCCAACAGCACATTAAAAGGATCATACACCATGATCACGTGGGGTTTATTCCAGGAATGCAAGGATTCTTCAATATACACAAATCAATCAATGTGATGCACCATATTAACAAATTGAAGGAGAAAAAACATATGGTCATCTCAATAGATACAGAGAAAATTTTGACAAAATGCAACACACATTTATGATAAAAACCCTGCAATAAGTAGGCATAGAAGGAACTTTCCTCAACATAATACAGGCCATACATGAAAAAAACCACAGAGAAACATCGTTTTCAATGGTGGAAAACTGAAACCATTTCCACTAAGATCAGGAACAAGACAAGGTGGTCCACTCTCACCACTCGTATTCAACATAGTTTTGGAAGTTTTAGCCACAGCAATCAGAGAAGAAAAGGAAATGAAAGGAATCCAAATTGGAAAAGAAGAAGTAAACAGATGACATAATACTATACATAGAGAATCCTAAAGGTGCTACCAGATAACTACTAGAGCTAATCAATGAATTTGGTAAAGTAGAAGGATACAAAATTAATGCACAGAAATCTCTGGCATTCCTATACACTAATGATGAAAAATCTGAAAGTGAAATCAAGAAAACACTCCCATTTACCATTGCAAAAAAAATAATAATATATCTAGGTGTAACCATACCTAAGGAGAAAAAAGACCTCTATGCAGAAAATTTAAAGACACTGATGAAAGAAATTAAATATGATACAAATAGATGGAGAGATATACCATGTTCTTGGATTGGAAGAATCAACATTGTGAAAATAATTCTACTACCCAAAGCAATCTACAGATTCAATGTAATCCCTATCAAACTACCACTGGCATTTTTCACAGAACTAGAAAGATTTCACAATTTGTATGGAAACACAAAGAACCTCGAATAGCTAAAGCACTCTTGAGAATGAAAAACAGAGCTGGAGGAATCTGGCTCCCTGACTTCAGACTATACTACAAAGTTACAGTAATCAACACAGTATGGTACTGGCACAAAAACAGAAAGATAGATCAATGGAACAGCATAGAAAGCCCAGAGATAAACCCATGCACCTATGGTCACCTTATAATTGATAAAGGAGGCAAGAACCTACAATGGAGAAAAGACAGCCTCTTCAATAAGTGGTGCTGGGAAAACTGGACAGGTACATGTAAAAGTATGAGAGTAGAACACTCCCTAACACCATACACAAAAATAAGCTCAAAATGGATTAAAGACCTAAATGTAAGGCCAGAAACTATCAAACTCTTAGAGGACAACATAGGCAGAACACTATGACATAAATCAAAGCAAGATCCTTTTTGACACACCTCCTGGAGAAATGGAAATAAAAACAAAAATAAACAAATGGGACCTAAGGAGACTTCAAAGCTTTTGCACAGCAAAGGAAACCATAAACAAGACCAAAAGACAACCCTCAGAATGAGAGAAAATATTTGCAAATGAAGCAACTGACAAAGGATTCATCTCCAAAATCTACAAGCAGCCCATGCAGCTCAATAACAAAACAACAAACAACCCAATCCAAAAATGGGCAGAAGACCTAAAAAGACATTTCTCCAAAGAAGATATACAGACTGCCAACAAACATATGAAAGAATGCTCAACATCATTAATCATTAGAGAAATGCAAATCAAAACTACAATGAGATATCATCTCACACCAGTCAGAATGGCCATCATCAAAGAATCTAGAAACAATAAATCCTGGAGAGGGTGTGGAGAAAAGGGAACCCTCTTGCACTGCTGGTGGGAATGTGAATTGGTACAGCCACTATGGAGAACAGTATGGAGGTTCCTTAAAACACTACAAATAGAACTACCACATGACCCAGCAATCCCACTACTGGGCACATACCCTGAGAAAACTATAATTCAGAAAGAGTCATGTACCAAAATGTTCATTGCAGCTCTACTTATAATAACCAGGAGATGGAAACAACCTAAGTAACCATCACTGCATGAATGGATAAAGAAGATGTGGCACATATATACAATGGGATATTACTCAGCCATAAAAAGAAACAAAACTGAGTTATTTGTAGTGAGGTGGATGGGCCTAGAGTCTGTCATACAGAGTGAAGTAAGTCAGAAAGATAAAGACAAATTCTGTATGCTAACACATATATATGGAATCTAAGAAAAAAAATGTCATGAAGAACCTAGGCGTAAGACAGGAATAAAGACACAGAGCTAGTAGAGTATGGTCTTGAGGATATGTGGAGTGAGAAGGGTAGGCTGTGACAAAGTGAGAGAGTGGCATGGACATATATATAATACCAAATATAAAATCGATAGCTAGTGGGAAGCAGCAACATAGCACAGTGAGATCAACTCGGTGCTTTGTGCCCACCTAGAGGGGTGGGATAGGGAGGGTGGGAGGGAGGGAGTTGCAAGAGGGAAGAGATGTGGGAACATATGTATATATATAACTGATTCACTTTGTTATAAAGCAGAAACTAACACACCATTGTAAAGCAATTATACTCAAATAAAGATGTAAAAAATAAATAAATAAA
>NW_021703779.1:71278444-71341604 GCF_005190385.1 Monodon monoceros | reverse complement strand
TATATATATATATATATATATATATATATCTGGTGTATATATTTACATTTATATCTATACCAAGATTTGCTCTTGCAGCTTTTCCTTTTATCTTCCTTCTTTTATATTTATTAAAATATTTATAATTATCTGTGTCATTTTTAAAAAGTTTAATTATATGAAACAGTTATATGAAACTTATCACCATGTTTATTTTAAAGAGTGTGTTGAGGACACATTTTTATTACATCGTGAAGTATCCTCTTCACTAAGACTCATGAAAAAAAATCTCCAACTCCATGCAATTCAAGAATTTTACATCTGGGGCTATGAATCAAGTAACTGATGGTCTCTTCTTTGGCAACTAAGAAGCTGAGAACCAAAATTTGGTCTTGCCTCTGCCATGTGTGCATGATTTTGTGACACATGTTTTATGTTCTAACTTCCTTCTGGTGAGTTTTGAAATGGTGTACTTTTATCTCACTCTCACCCTTCTTCTCCCCCTGCTTCAATACTCTTTTTGCCAACATAAGTGTTACTGTACATTTTGCAACTCGCTAGAGAACAATGGCCTAGTTATAAGTAAGTATAATCAAGGCATGAGCCATGTCTGTCAGCCTTTCCACTTACTGGAAACACTAGCCTCCATTCTTAGTTTACTGTGACAATGCAAGATAACATTATGAACACTGGCTAATTGCAAATAAAGCCACAAACATATAAAATACTTAATATGTTTCTTGTCCTGCATAAAAGTGTAGTAAAACTAGTTTCAAGTTTACTAATTTTAATTAACGTCTTTTTCTCCCCACACCTCTATTTTCTTCTTGTTAAATAAAGAAGAAAAATCCTTTAATTGAAAATCAACGGTTTACTCTAAAGGGTAATACATAGTAACACAGTAAAGAATTGAAGTGATAAGTAGCATGATCCCTTAAAATTCTCATAGACAGTAGTTAGGTTGACCTCTAAAGATACATCAGAGGGGGAGAGTATAGAAAGCTGTTCTGCCTAGGACAATCTTTATTAGAACTCTGTCAGATTTGTTTTCTCTCAGTGGTAGCACTTTTTGGATAACAATAAGGAACAAAAAAATGGACTGTTTTTCCTGGCATTTGTCATGGCTAAATGGTCCTCTCTTTGTGCTGAAACACTAAACTAAACAGATTGAGCCATGCTCCAGATAAATCAGTTATAATAACACAAATACTAGTCAGAATGTGGTCTGTATTTTATTTAATGCTTTTTAGTCAAGACATAATTTATGCTATTAAATTAGTTCAGTAATCACCAACACTTGTTTACAGTATGGTCTTTTTTGTGCTCCTGATAGCAATGTGGTTAATGGGATTAGAAAACCACTAAGGCTGGCTTTGATATGCCATTCGCATCTCCCTTTAATTTAGTTGGGAGATGAGATACAGGAATGAATGGACAGAGTTCATTTACTCAATACTGAGCTGAACTGAAATTTCAAATTTATACCTTTCCACTATCTCACTCAAGTCAATGAAAGGAAGTTGGAAACTAATTGATGATTTTGGATACTCTGTAAGGAAGGAAAACAGTCAATAAAAAACTTTGATCCAACTTACTCTGGATCTTCTATTACTTATTATTTAGAAAATGTCACTTTTCCTTCTTACTTGAGAAGCTGAAAACTGCTAAAAAGATAATGATTCTACATATATTATTTGGATGAACAATGATAAAAATTAGTTTTTCTGTCTACAATAGCTTATGCCAATGAGACAGCTATGATGGTAGACCTGGATTTACCTAGAACACAATCTAACATCTCCCTTCAGCAACTCACAGAGTTTTCTTTATATCCATTAATCTAACCATTTCAAAAGTTCATCTTCTATTGTTAACAAAATAAATATTTTCATTGAGAGTGATCCCCTCCTACTTGCCCCACTAGCTTCTTAGATTATAGAACATGTGAATTTTAAGCACAAGCAGATTGCAGATTTCAAGTAAGACCATTTTAGAACGTGGAGTGGGTTCCAAAATTTATGTCCTGAGTGGTCCTCTTGTATTAATCTACTTCTCTGTGACAACTTTCTTATTTCTTAGGCAGGGATGGCAGGATGTAAATGTTGTTTACTAAAGGGAACTGAAATTTGTTTCAGAAGTCATAGGTTTCAGGGTCAGCTTTGCCCCTTTTAAAAACTGCTATCTTAGTAAAATCACTCAATCTCTATGACCTCTATTATTAGATGAGGATAATAATATTGACCTGGGTTGTTGTCATGATTAAATGAGACTATATTTATATATGAACTGTGCTGTGTAAATCACATTCTAGAATATATACCTAAGGTAGTAAAAGATAAGAAATAAAATTTATCTCATATCATCTGTGTTTTAAAGCAAGCCTATTATTTGCCTTGCAAGGAGAAAGTATAAAAATAAATGTTTACTACAGGGAGGGGGAAGGGTAAGCTGTGACAAAGTGAGAGAGCGGCATGGACATATATACACTACCAAATGTAAAATAGATAGCTAGTGGGAAGCAGCCGCATACCACATGGAGATCAGCTCCATGGTTTGTGACCAACTAGAGTGGTGGGATAGGGAGGATGTGAGGGAGGGAGACGCAAGAGAGAAGAGATATGGAGACATATGTATATGTATAACTGATTCACTTTTTTATAAAGCAGAAACTAACACACCATTGTAAAGCAATTATACTCCAATAAAGATGTTAAAAAATTAGGGCTTCCCTGGTGGTGCAGTGGTTGAGAGTCCACCTGCCGTTGCAGGGGACGCGGGTTCGTGCCGGGAGGATCCCGCATGCCACAGAGCGGCTGAGCCCATGAGCCATGGCTGCTGAGCCTGTGCGTCCGGAGCCTGTGCTCCGCAGCAGGAGAGGTCACAACAGTGAGAGGCCCGTGTACCGCAAAACAAAACAAAACAAAAAGATGTTAAAAAATTAAATAAATAAAAATAAAATAATAACACATTAAAATAATAATAAATAAATAAATGTTTAAAGGTATATGAAACAATTTGAGACTCTTGGAGTAAATATGCCACAAAATTTTAAGTATCATTATTTAAATTAATAAGGTGATTTATTTAACTTACTTTCCCAACCACACTGAGATGGAGGCTTTATTTCATTTAAAAATATATGTCAATGCCTTAGGGAAATTGTGATTCTAGAGTGATGGAATGTAAGCGTCAGAAAAAATTCTTAAACAGAGGGTAATGTCTTAAACTATTTTCCTCCTCCCTGTATACACTGAGGTACAGTACTTTCATAACACATCCACAATGTCAAGGGCCCCAACTCCAGCTCCTGTGGGCCTGTAATCTTTCTCTGTGGGACATATAAATTATTCCATTTAGGAAGAAATATCAGTCATATGAAGTGTTCATCAACTCCTTGCAGCTAAGGTGTATCCAGTCAGTCACACCTTAATTCCCGTAACCTATATCTACCAACGATTTAAAGGAAGGGACCAATAAAAACCCAAGAAAAAATATTTATTGACATGTAAATCACATTTCCTTTTGGCACAACTAAGAGAAGTCTATGCTACTATGTTGGCTAGGTAAAGTGTTAAAATTCATTGATAATGAAAAATATAACCTTCAAGGCCTGACTAATATAGCAAATATAAGGATAAGGACAGAATGGTAGAAGAGACAAAGATAGGGAATTCTGAGTATATGTGGCAAGAAGCACACAAAATATTTCCTAAACCTAAGACTATACCCTAAGGTCAGAGCTGAGAAACAAAATGAGAATATTAACACAAGCATCCTGTAGTATGAGGACAAAATTTATTACATCAATAATGTTCCTTTTTGCAAATGAGTTGTGGCTATGATACATGTGGCTCACTATGCATTAAGTCACTATCATTTTAGAGGAATTATAGTGAAAGGAAGAGAAGAAACATGTTGTCAGTTATTTTAGACTTTTTTTTATGGTTGAATGAGTAATTTTCTACCTTTCTGACTATAAATTAACTAAATTCAAGGAAACGTCATTTTCCCAAGATATTTAGATTACGTTAATCTTAAAAGCAATGGTGGTTACTCTATGGCCGCTGATATGGGTAGGTAGCTTTATGATCAAAGGAATGTACCACTTTAGGATCCAATAAAATACTAGTATTTTGTAGGATTTCAAAGTACAGGAAAGTTTTATTATCTCAAGGATATGAACATAACTGAACCAAAAGCCAAGGACAGAAATGGACAAATTTCACTTGATGAATCCTGAGCTGAAGTCAAATGTTAGATTTTTAAAACAAATTCTAAGGTTGAGACATATTTTCTTACATCAAACAGTTTCTTCATCTAATTGAAACCAAAACAAAATATATTTCCCAAGTCTAAGACCCGTAATATTGATCAATATTGAAAAGGCAAAATCTGATCTGAAATAACTTTTCATTCATCTTTATATTCTTTTCTCTGTTTATCTTTCCCATATCAGAGTTTCAAAGGTGAAACTACCATTTACCACAGGCCTATGAACATATCCACTGTGGAGAATGGATCAGATCTCCCAAGCACTCATCATGGGACATGAAAGATCTGCTTCAATTAAAAATTTCAAATGCAATTATCAGCTTAGAGGTACATATCTAGAGGCACCAAAAAACCTGTAAACCAAAATGATTATTCTCTGTCACAACTTAAAAGGAATGAAGACTTGCTTATACCGAAGAATGCTCATTATGGACCACTCAGGAGCTAAGTGAGTCATGGATGTTGGTACTGAAATGACCACTTAACATATTTGTTAAAAAACATATAAGAATAAACCCACGCACATATGGTCACCTTATCTTTGATAAAGGAGGCAAGAATATACAATAGAGAAAAGACAGCCTCTTCAATAAATGGTGCTGGGAAAACTGGACAGGTACATGTAAAAGTATGAAATTAGAATACTCCCTAACACCATACACAAAAATAAGCTCAAAATGGACTAAAGACCTAAATGTAAGGCCAGACACTATCAAACACTTAGAGGAAAACATAGGCAGAACACTCTATGACATAAATCACAGCAAGATCCTTTTTGACCCACCTCCTAGAGAAATGGAAATAAAAACAAAAATAAACAAATGGGACCTAGTGAAACTTCAAAGCTTTTGCACCATAAACAAGACCAAAAGACAACCCTCAGAATGGGAGAAAATATTTGCAAAAAATATTTGCAAATATTTGCAAATGAGGCAACTGACAAAGGATTAATCTCCAAAATTTACAAGCAGCTAATGCAGCTCAATAACAAAAAAACAAACAACCGAATCCAAAAATGGGCAGAAGACCTAAATAGAGATTTCTCCAAAGAAGATATACAGATTGCCAACAAACACATGAAAGAATACTCAACATAATTAATCATTAGAGAAATGCAAATCAAAACTACAATGAGATATCACCTCACACCAGTCAGAATGATCATCATCAAAAAATCTAGAAACAATAATTGCTGGAGAGGGTGTGGAGAAAAGGGAACACTCTTGCACTGTTGGTGGGAATGTAAATTGATACAGCCACTATGGAGAACAATATGGAGGTTCCTTAATAAACTACAAATAGAACTACCATATGACCCAGCAATCCCACTACTGGGCATATACCCTGAGAAAACCATAATTCAAAAAGAGTCATGTACCAAAATATTCATTGCAGCTCTATTAACAATAGCCAGGACATGGAAGCAACCTAAGTGTCCATCAACACATGAACAGATAAAGAAGATGTGGCACATATATACAATGGAATATTACTCAGCCATAAAAAGAAACGAAATTGAGTTATTTGTAGTGAGATGGATGGACCTAGAGTCTGTCATACAGAGTGAAGTAAGTCAGAAAGAGAAAAACAAATACTGTATGCTAACACATATATATGGAACCTAAGAAAAAAAAATGGCCATGAAGATCCTAGGGGTAAGACAGGAATAAACACACAGACCTACTAGAGCATGGACTTGAGGATATGGGGATGGGGAATGGTAAGCTGTGACAAAGTGAGAGAGTGGCATGGACACATATACACTACAAAACCTAAAATAGATAGCTAGTGGGAAGCAGCCGCATAGCACAGGGAGATCCGCTAGGTGGTTTGTGACCACCTAGAGGGTTGGGATAGGGAGGGTGTGAGGGAGGGAGACGCAAGAGGGAAGAGATATGGGAACATATGTTTATGTATAACTGATTCAATTTGTTATAAAGCAGAAACTAATGCACCATTGTAAAGCAATTATACTCCAATAAAGTTGTTAAAAAGATTATAAGAACAAAACACCTCACGCAAAATAATTCAACTATCATCTTATCATTGATTTAATAGAAACTTTTATGAAAAGATGGAAAATTTGCAATCCAGTAGCAGCATAGTAAATTCAGCTTTATTACCTAATCTTAGGCAAATAACTTAATATTTCTGGTTTACTAATCTGTAAAACAGGAAAGTTAATAGCTGTCTATCCTACATCAAAGACTATTCATTGAGAGTCTGCTTTATGATAATCAATGAGTATGTGTGTGTGTGTGTGTGTGTGTGTGTGATTCTGTGCATGTTCTAATTTAAATTCACAATAACTTTACGAGTTTTGTATTTTTAGCCCCCAATTAGCAGATGGGGAAATCAAGTGATATCAAGTTATTCATCCAAGTCATATATGTGATAAGTGTTAGAGGCAGGGTTTGACCCTATATCTGCTGGACTTCAAAGATTATACCTTGATTACCATACAATACTGTTTCTTTTATGGACAACAAAGTGCCTTTAAAACTATAATAACTTATACCAATATAAGGTGGTATCATCATTATTATATTTAAACCTCAGATAAAAATGCAGTTTGTCTAGTCAGTGGATATAATTAGGCAAGATCACTGGACTGGATGATATGACTCTTTTTTAAAAATTAAAAAAAATAATTTATTGGAGTATAGTTGACTTCAAATGTTGTGTTAGTTTCTGTTGTACAGCAAAGTGAATCAGTTATACATATACATATACCTACTCTTTTTACAATTCTTTTCTCATATAAGACATTACAGAGTATTGAGAAGAGTTCCCTGTGCTATACAGTAGGTCCTTATTAGTTATCTATTTTATATATAATTGTGTGTATGTCAATCCCAATCTCCCAATTTGTCCTTCCCCTTCTCCACCCCCCCCAGTAACCATAAGTTTGTTTTCTACATCTGTGATAATTTCTGTTTTGTTAATAAGTTCATTTGTACCTTTTTTTAGATTCCACATGTAAGCGATATCATATGATATGATATGACTCTTTTAAGCTCTGGAAGTCTCTAGCTTGATGTGTATAATTATCTGTTTATCTATGTGATCTTATTATTATAATATAGAAATAATTATTTCTGTAAGCCATCTATCTCTTTGGTTTTTGATCAAGGAATGAGGGCAAAGTCCATGTTCTTTACTATTTGATCTCATTTATGACACAAAGCATGTGTCTTCTAATACTATCTGCGCCAAACCCCAGAGGAGTCAACATTGACTCACTATAATTGTAGAATTTCAAAATCTTAGAACAGTAAAGAATTGAGAAATCATCAAATCTATCCTCCCACATTATGTAGATATTTGTATTCCAAAATTAAATAGAAAATAATTCAGTTATATTTTTCAAAAATAATTAGTTGAAAATGACAAAATCAACATTTTGTGTAGCTTATTCAGTACAACTAGAGAAACTCTGGCACCTCGTGCTATAATGTGGCTCTCAGGAAAAGAAGCAAAGCATCATATTGATCCAAGCAGCAGCATAAGAAGCAGAGTAATACCACCTGTGTTGGGGTGGTGGGTCCTGCTAGGATTCATGGCGCTCAACATATAGTTGTACTCATGGCTAAGATTTATTAAAGTAGCAAGAATACACAGCAGAATTATTAAATGAAATGACACAAGCAGATTCTGGAGGAATCCATGTGCAGGCTTCCTTATTCTCTTATGTTCTTCCTGTGAAGGATCACACAGAGCACACTCCTCCACCAGCAACAGAAATGCAACAACATGTATATGATTTTTCTGTCCAAAGAGGCCCTTTAGAGACTCAGCCTACTAAGTTTTTATTGGGGATTGGTTATGTAGCCATTCTCTGCCTAGCCCATATCAAAATTCCAGATTTCCAGAAGGAAATCAGGTGTTCAGTACAAACCACACCATTTGTATAAGCACTATAAGTACAATGAGCCACTCATGATCACTTAGTGAACAGAGGTAAGTCAAGTTCCCAGACTTCAGCCAAGGCCCAACCTTGCAAGAAGGTTTTTCTAAGAATAGCAGTCTCACCTCTGCTGAGTTAGCTTTTTTCATGTCATCACTGCCCAAATGGGGCTCCTTTCTAAGCATTAAGTGGAAGCAAATTTAAATGTACCTGAAAAATACCTTACAGAAATATGTATCTTACTTGCAACATCTGAATGGCTAATGAGAGGTATGGAGTAGGTAGTAGCACTTAGGACAGAAATCAAGTATCTATGCTGGAGGATGATTTTATTTACAGTTAACAACATCTGAAGAAATTTAATCTTATTTCTTAGTACAGTTAAAGTGTTCTATTAGGCTCAGGCATTTCAAAGTGTCTGTTTTCTTAAACAGGTACAATGATAGACAAATTAATCAACAAAATAGGGCATCCAAAAACTGATACATGCATACATGGAACTTTGATATATGATAGAAGTGGCATTGCAGAAAGGTGGAGAAACAGCAACTACTCAATAAATGGTGCTGGAAAAATTGATTATCCCTTTGGAGGAAAGTAAAATTAGATATCTGTCCTATTTTATGCAAAAAATCAAACGGATTAATAACAAATATGAAATGCAAAATTTTAAAAAATTGAATAAAACACTGGAGAACAATTTTCTGATCTTGGGATAATGAAGGATGTTTTAAACAATACACTAAAAGCACTAGCCAGAAAGGAAAAGATTGATAAATTCTATGTCAAAATAAAGATAACCATGAAGAAAGTGAAAAGACAAGCCATAAACTGGGAGAAGATATTTGAAACATGTGTAACCTCAAAGGTATAGTACCTAGAATATATTAATACAAAGAAGAAGTACAAACCAACAGAAAAAAAGAAAAAAAATGGGCAAAAGATTTGATTGAATATTTCACAAAAGAGTAAACATACATAGCCAATAAATATGAAAATATGGTGAATTGCAGGACATCAGAAAAATGGTAGAATAAGCGGTCCCTCATTTATATCTCCTCTCTGCAAGAAAAATTTGGCAGTCATCCATAGACAAAAGTGACTTTATGATATCTTTGGGGTCAAGGTGGGAAATTGTGAAATCCCGATGGAGTCCAAGACTGCAGAGAGCTATTTTTAGAAGGCAGGCTTAAATGTGATGAGGTGGCAAATCTGTTGACCATGGTCCCAGCTGCTGACCCAGAAACAGCTCTGCACCCGTGTATGGACTCAGCTATAGTCCTGTTTGGCCTTGGTCTTGCTAACAGCGCCATACACCAAGGGATTCAAGAGGAGCAGAGCCCAACTGTACCTTGGGTTATAGGCTTGCAGACGTTGGTCCCAGCTGTAGGCCTTGCAGTTGCCCATTATCCAGCTCCAGACCTTCTCAGACATGGTGTGGGAGCCACAAGAGGTAAGTTCACCAAACACGGTCTGATTGTAGAATCTGAAACAGCTTTATAACTGGGTTGCAGACCCTACAACCTGCAGTCTGCAACAAGTCCTGCTGGCCCAGGGACCCAATGGAGACACTTGTGTCTGTGAATCTCTTCAGCCACAGTCCTCAGCATTCCTGGTACTCCAAGGCCCCATGTAAAGCATGCCCCTGTCAATGCCCCAGATGGTAGGTCAGCCAGCCTCAGTCTGACAGCAGATCCTGATATGAATCTGTGATTTGGCTCCAAACCCTCACAGCCATGGTCCATGAACAGTTTTCTCACTGAGAGATCCACCAAGAGACATGCCCATCCAAGTCCATGGAGCACCACTCTACTGAACAAGGTCCTGGATGCTGTCCTGTCCACCTGGGGACCAGACAGGATCCAAGCCTCCCACATGTGTACCCAAAGGCAGATCCAGAAAGAGCTTCATTACCTGGCTACAACCCAGCATGACTGAGAGTTTGGAGGTAATCTCAACAGTCCAGGTAATCAACAAGAGAAGTTCTTTACCTGTTGAAACAAGTCTCTGAAGACTGGAAGAGATGTTTGCTCCTTCAAATGCACAGACAACAACACAAGGCTACATGGGTAATGAAGAATCAGGCAAAATGACACCACCAGAGGAAACTAATGAAGCTCCAGTAACAGCCTCCCCCAACCAAAGGAGATCCACAACTTGTATGACAAAGAATTTAAACTAATCATCTTAAAGAAACTCAGTGAAATGTAAGAGAACACAAATAGACAATTAAACAGAATCAGGAGAACAATGCATGGATATAATGAGAAATTTAATTTAAAAAGAGAAATAATAAAAAAGAACTAAATGGAAATCTTGGAGCTGAAGAATACAATGACAGAACTGAAAATTTCAATAGAGAGCTTCAATATTAGACTTGATCATACAGAAAAAGAAATCAGTGAACCTAAAGATAGGTCATTGGAATTAGCCAGTTAAAGGAAATATATATATATATATATATATATATATATATATATATATGAAAAAGAGTGAAGAAAACTTATGTCCTTTATGGGACAACATCAAATGAATGGACATTTACATCATGTGAGTACTAGAAGGAGAAGAAACAGGTGGAAAACTTATTTAAAGAAATAATAGCTGAGGGAGATTCAAGAAGGTGGAGGAGTAGGTGGATGTGGAGTTTATCTCTCTCCATGGATGCATCAGGAGTTCATCTATAGATGCAACAATTCTCACAGAACACTGGCTGTAAACTAGCAGAAGACCTTGAACACGGAAAGGACTATAAAGATCCCTGCATAACAGGGTAGGACAGAAAAAAGAAGGGAGAAGGAGGAGGAGAGGAAGCAGGATGGCTCGTGTGCCCCGGGGTGGGGAAGCTAAAGCAGAGGAGAGATTCCTGAATTCAGGGAAACACCCTCTCTAATGGGGAAACACCCTCTCCAACGGGGAAATCAATTGGGACAGAAGGGAAGCATTTGAAGCCGTTGGAAGAAGGTGAAGTGGCCGATCTGTGGCAGACAGGACAGAGTGAGAAATACACAGACTGTCCATACCATGGCCCTACGTGCCCTTGACTGGGACATGTGTTCACAGGTGTGCAAGGGGGCTGGGAGCTGGTACATGGGGAATGGAGAACAAGTCCAGAGCAAGAACTGCTGTGGGCTGTGGGGAGAAGGACTGAGGGGACAGGAGGGAGGAAATCTGCAGGAGAGAATGCCTATGGAGGAAGACTGGATTGCCATGGAAGTAGGGTGCTACTGCTGAGTCACACGCAGGGAGAGGAGCCACTATTGTAACCTCTCTCTCCCCACATGCCGGTGCCAACAACAATAAAAGAAGCCTGCTCAGGGCTGGCTTTTGTGCACGGGCTACTGAGCAAAAAAAAAAAGCCCCCTCAGAGCTGGGCCTCCTGCACTCGCTTCAGGGCAATTAAAAAAAAAAAACAAAAAAGAAAGCCCTCTCAGGGCTGGCCCTAGCATGCCTGCTGCTTGGTGCCAGAAAAAACCCACCCAGGGCTGGCCCTCATGTGCCTTATGCTGGGTGCCAGAAAAGGACCTCACTAGGGCCATATCTCTTGTGCCATGGCCACCAGATTCCTTGAGCATTTGGAGCCACCTAGGCTCCTACAATCCAAAACCTCTGCACCCGGTTCTCCCAGGGACAGACCCAAGAGCTCCAAGACAGCATCAGGACCAGACTCCTGTGGGTGGACCACATGCAGAGGTGGGGATAAAACCAGAGCTGAGCCCCAGGGATGGGGTGATTAAGGAAGAAGATTGAAAATCTTTCCATCAGCTTTACAAGCTGCAGGTTAAATCCCCGTGATCAGCTAGGTAGACCCTGTGTCTATGTAATATCTGAGTAGACAATAAGTGCTCCCACAAATAAAAACGGTCTAGCTCTGGCAGCTGTGGACTTTGGGGGCAAGCACACATAGGAATTTGGCCAGATCAGAGTCTGAATGGTGCCCAGAAAGACGACAGCAGGTCTAGAGACCAGCCCAGAGGCAGAGGATAGCCTCTTGGGGAGGCGGAGGTGGGCTCACAGTGTGTACAAGGACACTTACAGCAGAGACCCCAGGGAAACATAATTATTACTATTAATTTTATTATGTTTTGATTCATTCTGTTGTTGGTTCTAGATTTTCTTTGTGGTTTCTTTTTTTTTCTATTTGTTGTTTGTTTCTTGTTGTTTTAGGGTTTTTTTTAATTTAGTCTTTTGGGATCTCCATGTTTTATAACATATTTCTGTTTTTATTTTTTTTATATATTTCTATTTTTACTTTGCTTTTCTGTTCTTCTGGGCTCTTTTTCCTTATTTTTTCCTTCCTTTTTTTCTTTAATATATTTTTCTTTTTTTTATATTCCCATTCTACTTTGTTTTTCTGTTGTCCTGTGTTTTTTCACCTTTTTATTTTATTATTATTATTTTTTAATCATTCTTATATTTTGTTCTGTTTCCTTCCTTGCTTCATCAGTTGGCACACTGCTTTGGTTTTGTTTTTAGGTTACGTGTTTTTGTTATTTTTAATCCTAATTGTTTGATTTCACTATTGAGTTCTTCTATTGGTCTGGTTGTCCTCTTGCCTTTTGTTTTCTTTGGCCCTGGTTTTGTTTCTTTTACGTGTGTGTGTGTTTCCTTGTTTCTGGTTTTGCTTGTTTGATTTTGTTTTTACAATTTCTGCAGGGTTTTGTTTTCTTTTTTTTCTTTAATATGTTTCCTATTGTTTTTATATTTCTGTTTCTACATTGCTTTTGTATTGTTCAGTCTTCTATCGCGTTTCTCTTTTACTTTTTTCGTTTTTATATTATTTTTGTCAGTTTGTTTTATTTCTTTGCTTCATTCTCCAGTTGGCACTCTGCTTTGGTTTTGTTTTATGGTTTCAGTTTTTTGTCAACTTTCTTCTTAATTGTTTGATTTCATTCTTGGGTTCTTTTGTTTTTCTGGTTGTTCTCTTGCTATTTCACTTATTTGGTTCTGTTTTTGTTTCTTTTGTGTGTGTGTGTGTGTGTGTTTCCTTGTTTCTGTTTGATTTTACTTTTTGCCACTTGTCTGGGGTTTTGTTAGTCTTCTTCGTTTTTTTAATCCCCTTTATTGCCAGGATGAGTGACTTGTGGGGTCTTGGTCCCTCAACAAGAAGTTGGGCCTGAGGTTCTGGAATGGGAGCACCAAGTCCAGGATGCTGGACCACTGGAGAATTCTTGGCCCCATGGAAGTTTAATCACTGAGAGTTCTAACATAAGCCTCTATCTGAATCCAAGACCCAACTGGCAGCAGCTCCCAGTGCTGGATGCCTCACACTAAACAACAATCAAGACAGGAACACAAACCCACCCATCAGCACACAGACAACCTAAAGTCATACTAAGCTCACAGACACCCCAAAACACACCACTTGACAAGGCCCTGCTCATCAGAGGGAAAAGACTCAGCTCCACCCACCAGAACGCAGGCACCAATCCCTCCCATCAAGAAGGCTACACAAGATACTGGACCAACCCCATCACCAGGGGCAGAAAACAGAAGCAAGAGGAACTATGACCCTTCAACCTAGGGAAAGGAGACCTCAAATACTGTGAACTAGACAAAATGAGAAGACAGAGAAAAATCTTACAGGTAAAGGAGCAAGATAAAAACACACAAGACCAAATAAATGAAGAGGAAATAGGCAACGCACCTGAAAAACAATTCAGAGTAATGAGAGTAAAGATGATACAAAATCTTGGAAATATTATAGAGAAAATACAAGAAATGTTTAACAAGGAACTAGAAGAACTAAAGAGCAAAAAACCAGTAATGAACAGCTAAATAACTGAAATTAAAAATACTCTAGAAGGAATCAATAACAGAATAACTGAAGAAGAAGAACAGATAAGTGAGCTGGAAGATAGAATGGCAGACATAACTGCCCCAGAGCAGAATAAAGAAAAAACAATGAAAAGAATGGAGGAGAGTCTCAGAGACCTCTGGGACAACATCAAATGAACCAATATTTGAATTATAGGCATCCCAGAGGAAGAAGAAAAGAAGAAAGGGTCTCAGAAAATATTTGAAGAGATTATAGTTGAAAACTTCCCCAACATGGGAAAGGAAATAGTCAAGTCCATGAAGCACAGAAAGTCCCATACAGGATAAATCCAAGGAGAAAAATGCCAAGACACATGTTAATCAAGCTAACAAAAATTAAACACAAAGAAAAAATATTAAAAGCCGCAAGGGCAAAGCAACAAAAACATACAAGGGAATCCCCATAAAGTTAATACCTAATCTTTCACTAGAAATTCTACAGGCCAGAAGGGAGTGGCAAGATATATGTAAAATTATGAATGGGAAAAATCTACAAACAGGATAACTACCCAGCGTGGATCTCATTCAACTTCGATGGAGAGATCAAAAGCTTTACAGATAAGCAAAATTTAAGAGAATTCAACACCATGAAACCAGCTTTACAACAAATGCTAAAGGAAATTCTCTAGGCAGGAAGCACAAGAGAAGGAAAAGACTTACAAAAACAAACCCAAAACAATTAAGAATATGGTAATAGGGACAGACATATTGACAATTACCTTAAATGTAAATGGATTAAATACCCCAACCAAAAGACACAGATTGGCAGAATGGATACAAAAGCAAGGTCCATATATATGTTGTCTACAAGAGACCCATTTCAGGCATAAGGACACATACAGACTGAAAGTGAGGGGACAGAAAAAGATATTCCATGCAAAAGGAAAACAAAAGAAAGCTGGAGTAGCAATACTTATATCAGACAAAATAGACTTTAAAATAAGGACTATTATAAAAGACAAGGAAGGACACTATATAACGAACAATGGATCAATCCAGGAAGAAGATATAACAATTGTAAATATCTATGCACCCAACATAGAAGCACCTCAATACATAAGGCAAATGCTAACAGCCATAAAAGGGGAAATCAACAGTAATACAGTAATAGTAGGTGACTTTAACAGCCCACCTGGTCAGCAAGGTTTACAAGTGTGGTCCCACATGTCTATATATATTTGCATACTTCAAAAGCTTATGCCTGAGAATTGGCCTACCAATCAGGCTGAAAATAAGTACTGACTAAGAAATTTCCCTTTGGGACACTGACAGGTCTTGGCACACCCTCAAAAACTAAAAGCAATTTAAAATAAAATAAAATAAGCTGCTTGGACAATCACAAAAGATCATGAGACTATCAAGGGCTAAGGCAAGGTGGAATGATAAGGTTTATCTCCTACATGAGGCCAGTTCTTCAAGACTGGAGAGGTAGCTAGCTGGCTCATAGAATACATAGAAACAAACACAGAGAGGTAAGCAGAATGAGGAAACAAAGGAATATGTTCTAAGCAAAAGAACAAGGTTAAACCTCAGAAAAAAACATTAATGAAGTGGAGATCATTCATTTACCTGATAAAGAATTCAAGGAAATGGTCATAAAGATGCTCACTGAATTTAGCAGAAGAATGTATGAATATAACGAGAAGTTTTTTTAAGTGATAGAAAATATAGAAAAGAACCAATCAGAAATGAATAATACAATAACTCAATTGAAAAATACTCTAGAAGGGTTCAACAGTAGACTAGATAAAACAGTAGAAAGGATCACTGATGTTAAAGATAAGGCAGTGGAGCTCACCCAATCAGAATAGCAAAAAGAAAACAAAAATCAAAAGTGAAGATACTTAAGAAGCTTATGAGACAACATCAAGCATAAGGATATTCACATTGTAGCGGGTCCAGAAGAATAGAGAGAGAAAGGGGAAGAAAAATTATTTGAAGCAATAATAGTTGAAAATTTCTCTAACACAAAGATGGAATCAGACATCAGATCCAAGGAGCCAGGAGAATTCCAAGTAAGCAGAACCCAAAGAGATTCACACCAAGGCATATTATAATTAAAATGGCAGAAGTTAAAGATAAAGATATAATTTTAAAAGCAGAAAGATAAAACTACTCTTATGTACAAAGAAACTTCCATAAGACTATGAGCAGATTTTTCCATTAGAAATTTTGCAAGGCAACAGAGAGTGGCACAATATATTCAAAGTGCTGAAAGGAAAAATCTTCCAACAAAGACTACTCTACCTGGGAAAATAATCACTCATAATTGAAGTAGAAATAAAGAGCTTTCCAGACAAGCAAAGCTAAAGGAGTTCATCACCATAAAACCAGTCTTACAAGAAATGTTAAAGGTAATTTGTTAACCTGAAAAGGGAAGGGCATTACTTAGTAATGAAGAAACTCATGAAAGTATAGATCTCACTGGTAAAGGTAAATATATAGTAAAGGTAGTAGATTAATCACCTATAAAGATAGTGTGAAAGTTAAAAGACAAAAGTAGTAAAAATAACTATAATTACAATCATTAGGGATACACAAGATAAAAAGAGGTAAAATATAACATCAAAACAAAGGTGAGGGGGAGGAAAATGTATTGTTTTAGAATACATTCAAACTTAAGTTGTTAGTAGACTCAATAAATGTAGGTTATTTTATGTGAGCTCCGTGGTAGCTACAAGCAAAAACCAATAGTAGACACATGAAAGATAAGGAGAAAGTAATCTCAGTATATGTCAAAAAATGTCATCAAACCACAAAGGAAGAGAACAAGAGAAGAACAGAGAGGAACTACAAAACAGCCAGAAAAAAATTAACAAAATGACAATAAGTATAACTATCAATAATTACTGTAAATATAAATTGACTAAATGCTCCAATCAAAAGACTTTGTGGTTGATTGGAGAAAAGAACAAGACACATCTATATGCTTCCTACAAGAGACTCATTTAAGGTTTTAGAACACACACAGACTAAAAGTGAAGGGATGGAAAGAGATGTTCCATACAAATGGGGACCAAAAGAAAGCCAAGGTAGCTATGCTTATCTCAGACAAAATAGACTTTAAAACAAAGACTGTAATAAAAGGTAAATAAGGACATTACACAATGATAAAGGGGTGAAACCACCAAGAGTATATAACACTGGTAAGTATTTGTGCACCCAAGATAGTAACACATAAATATATAAGCAAATAGTAACAGACATAAAGGGAGAGAGAGCAATATAATAATAGTAGAGGACTTTAATGCCACACTTAAATCAATGGATAGATCATCCAGACAAAAAAATCTATAAGGAAACACTGACCTTAAACAACACATTGGACCAGATGAAATTAACAGATATACACAGAATATTTCATCCAAAAGCAGCAGAAGACACATTCTTCTGACATGCACATGAAGTATTCTCCAGGATAGATCATATGTGACCTAACATAACCACCAAAGAAATCTTAATAAGTTAAGAAGATTCAAATCACATCAAGCATCTTTCTTGACCATCTTATGGAACTAGAAATCAAATACAAGAAGAAAACTGAAAAATTTACAAATATGTAGAGATTAAGCAGCATATTATTGAACAACCAATGGGTCAAAGAAGAATTCAAAGGAGAAATCAAGAATAGCCTTGACACAAATGAAAATGGAAATATAACATACCAATGTGTATGGGATACAGCAAGAGCAGTTCTAAGAGGTAAGTCCATAGTAATATATTCCTACCTCAAGAAACAAGAAAAATAGCAAATAAACAATCGGACTTTACATCTCAAGGAACTAGGGGAAAAAATGCAGCCCAAAGTTAGAAGAAATAACGAAGATGGGAGCGAAAATAAATCAAATAGAGACTAAAAAGACAATTAAAAAGTTCAAGAAAACTAGCATCTTGTTTTTTGAAAAGATAAACCAATTTGATAAGCTCTTAGTTAGACTCACCAAGAAAAGTAGAGGGCTCCAAAAAATAAAATCAGAAATGAAAGAGGATATATTACAACTGTTTCCAAAAAATACAAAGGATAATAAGAGATTCTGTACAATTACATGTCATAACGTTGAACAACCTAGAAAAATGGATAAACTCCTAAAATCATACAACCTACAAAGCTGAATCATGAAGAAATTGAAAACATGAATAGACCTTTACTAGTAAGGAGACTGAATCAGTAATCAAAAAAACTTCAACGTTAAAATTTCTGGACCAGACCAGATGGCTTTACTGATGACTTCTACCAAACATTGAAAAAAGAATTAATAACAACATCTCTCAATCTTTTCCAAAGAATTGAAGAGGAGGAAATGCTTCTAAACTAATTTTACAAAGCCAGGATTACCCTGATACCAAAACCAGAAAAGGACACCACAAGAAAATAAAATTACAGGCCAATATACGAAGAATACAGATGAAAAAATGCTCAAAAATATTAGCAACCCAAATTCAACAATATAATAAAAGTATAATAAACCATGATCAATTAGAATTTATTCCAGGGATGCAAGGATGGCTCACCATCTGGAAATGAATCAATGTGATACACCATATTAACAAAATGAAGAACAAAAAACATATGATCATCTCAATAGATACAGGAAAAGCATCTGAAGAAATTCAACATCCATTTATGATAAAAACTGAACAAATTGGGTAAAGAGGGAACTATATCAACAAAATAAAAGCTATATAAGACAAGCCCACAGCTAACATTGTACTCAATGGTGAAGAGCTGAAAGTTTTCCTCTAAGGTCAGGAACAAGACAAGGATACTCGCTCTAGTTCTCTTTATTCAAAATAGTACTGGTAGTCCTAGGCAGAGCATTTAGGCAAGAAAAAGAAATAAAAGGCATCTAAATTGGAAAGGAAGAAGTAAAACTGTCACTATTGACAGCTGACAATATTTTATATATGGAATACCCTAAAAATTTCACCAAATAAATGTTAGAACTTATAAATAAATTCAGTAAAGCTGCAGGATACAAAATCAATATGAAAATGTGTATGTGTTTCTATAGACTAACAATGAACTATCAGAAAATAAATGAAGAATAAAATACCATTTACAATTAAATCAAAAATAATAAAATACTTAGTGATAAATGTAATCAAGAAGGTGAAATACATACACTTAAAACTCTAAGACACCGTCGAAATAAAGGAGACACAAATAAATGGAAAGATATTCCATGTGTATATGTTGGAAGATTAATATTATGAAAATGGCCATACTACCCAAAGCAATCCACAGAGTCAGTGCAATCCCTATCAATATTCCAATGGCATTTTTCACAGAAATACAGCAAACAATTCTAAAATTTGTATGGAACCACAAAAGACCCTGAATAGTCAAAGCAAGCTTGAGAAAGAAGTACATAGTTAGAGGCACCATTCTCCCTGATTTCAAACTATATTACAAAGCTATGCTAATCAAAATTGGAATTGGCATAAAAACAGTCATATAGCTCAAAGAAACAGAATAGAGAGCACAGAAATATACCCATGCATATATAGTCAATTAAGTTTTGACAAAGGATGCAGAAATACATAATGGGGACAGAACTATGTCTTTAATATATGTGTTTGAGTAAACCTGACAACCACACAAAAAAGAATAAAACTGACCATTATCTTACACCATACACAAAATTTAACTTAAAATGGATTAAATACTTGAATGTAAGACCTGAAATCATAAAACGTCTAGGTGGTAAGCTATTTGACTTCACTCTTAGAAATGATTTTTTGGATCTGACTCCAAAGGCAACAAAAGCAAAAATAAATAAGTGGGGCTACATCAAACTAAAAAGCTTCTGCACCACAAAGGAATTCATCAACACAATGAAAAGGCAATCTACTGAATTGGAGAAAGTATTTGCAAATCATATATCTGATAAGATGTTAATATCCAAAATATATAAAGAGCTCATAAAATTCAACAGCAAAAAACAAACCAATATTCCAATGAAAAATGGGCAGAAGACCTGAATAGGCATTCTTCCAAAGAAGACATTCAGGTGGACAACATGCACATGAAAAGATGCTCAACATCACTAATCATCAAGGAAATGCAAATCAAAACCACAGTGAGATATGACTTCATACCCATTAGAATGGCTATTATCTAAAATACAAGAAATAACAAGTGTTGATGAGGATGTGAAGTAAAGGGAATCCTTGTGCATTATCATTATGGAAAACATTATAGAGGTTTCTCAAAAAATTTAAAAATAGATGTACAATGTGACCCAGAAATTCCACTTCTGGGGATTTAATTGAAGAAGACACAAACATTAATTTGAAAAGATATATGCACTTCCATATTCACTGCAGCATTATTTACATTAGCCAAAATATGGAAACCTAAGCTTTCCCTCAAAGGATGAATGAATAACAAATAGGTGATATATATATATGAAATCTTGCCATTTGTGACAACATGGATGGACTTTGAGGTCATTATGCTAAGTGACATAAGTCAGAATAAAGAAAGACAGATACCATATGATCTCACTAAGAGGTATAGAGAGCAGATTGGTGGTTATCAGAGGGAAGGGGGGTGGGGGGTGAAATGAGTGAAGGAAGTCAAAAGGTACACACTTCCTGTTATAAAATAAATGTCATGGGGATGTAATGTACAGCATGTTGACCATAGTTAATAATACTGTAGTACATTTTGAAAGTTGCTAAGAGAGCATACCTTAAAAGTTTTCATCATGAAAAAATTTGTAACTATGTAAGGTGATGGATGATAATTAGACTTATTGTGGTGATCATTTCACAATGTATGCAAATATCAAATCATTATGTTGTACACCTGAAACTAATATAATATTGTCAATTATATCTCAAAAATAATCAGGGAAATGCAAGTTAAGTACACAATAATATACCATTTTACATCACTAGATTGGCAAAAATTGTGATGTCAGACAATGCAAAATATTGAAGAAAGTAGATCAATAGAATCTCTTACATTGCTGGGGGAGAATATGAATTGGTACACCTAATTTGGAAAGTAACTAAACATCATTTTGAAAGTTGAACATCTGTATACCCTACAATCCAGTAATTTATTCATATTCCTCCTAAAGATACTTGTGCAGTATAACAGAAAATATATAGTAAAATACCCATAATCAGCACTGTCAATTTAGCACATACCAAAAAAAAAAGAAAAACTACAAGTCACCTAAAAATCCATTGATAAGAGAATTATAAAAATAACTATGGCATACTCACAGTGGAATATTATAAAGCAGCAAAAATGAAGTCACTTTAGTCACATAAAATAAGATGAATGGATATTAGAATAATAATATTGTGAGAATAAAGCAAGTACCAGAAAGCTACACATATTTTAGTACCTTTTAAAAAATTGCTACAGCATAATCAAAGCTAACCATTATATTATTTAGCTATATATGCTTATATGGTAAAATTGTTAATTTTTTTAAATCACTGAATTATTATTATTATTTTTTGGCTGCACTGCATGCCTTGTGGGATCTCAGTTTCCTGACCAAGGATTGAACCCAAGCCACGGCAGTGAAAGCCTGGAATCCTAACCACTAGGCAACCAGGGAACTCCTTAAAATTATTTTTAAAAAGACAAATATTAAGATAGGAGAGAGGCATGTGGGATGAAATAGGGGAGAAGCACATTATTCCAGTTCTTGGGTTGGGGGTTTATGGGTATTCATTAGTTTATTAATTATAAACCTACTTTTTAAATCTAAAGTAAAATTTAAAGAAAGTATATTCCATATGTTAAAATATTTAAGCCACAATTTGCAAAGAAAATGGTATAATGAAATCCCATTTTTGCTTTTAAAAACCGCAATATGATATCTTATGTGTGTTTATATTATTTTTAATTAGTAAAGGAAGAAAAAGCTTCAAGAAAGACAAACACCAAACAGTTAATAATAATTACTTCTGGGTGGGGTGTGATTTTCTTGGAGGAAGAGAGGCATCAGGGACTTTCATATTTTATACCTCTGTACTATATGAATTTTAAATTATAAAATCTTTAGAAATGAAATATGAAGATGTGAGGTAGATATTTATAAGTAACATTTTTCTTGCTACTAAATAACAGTGCCATTTTAAAACCCCTTTAAAAGTCATGATTAAGCTAAAAGATTTCTTGCCAGTACATACTATGCACCCCCAGACACACCACAGCTCAAAATATAAATGCATATGAATATAAAGAAGTACACTCTAAAATCCAGCTTGTTTATGTTATGGAAGCACCAAATGACCAATGAAAATCAAAGGCCAAATTTCACAATGTCTCCTGCATTACTACTAAAAATCTATTCTTATTAAATGTAAGGCACAAGTGAAACCATGACTTTGTATTTCATATCTATAAACACAATGAAACAATGAAAGAATCACAATCCTCACATAAGAAGTACAACTCAAACCACTTTCTTCATAAAATTCTCGGAGGCCGAGACCTTCAAGATGACAGAGGAGTAAGATGTGGAAATCACTTTCCTCCCCACAAATACATCAGAAATATATCTACATGTGGAACAACTCCTACAGAACACCTACTGAATGCTGGCAGAAAACCTCAGACTTCCCAAAAGGCAAGAAACTCCCCACGTACCTGGGTAAGGCAAAAGAAAAAAGAAAAAAACAGAGACAATAGAATAAGAAGGGGACCGGCACCTCTGGGAGGCAGCTGTGAAGGAGGAAAAGTTTCCGCACACTAGGAAGCCCCTTCACTGGCTGAGACAGGGCGACGGGTGGGGGGAAGTTTCGGAGCCAAAGAGAGAACAGAAACAGGGGTTCAGAGGGCAAAGCAGAGAGATTTCTGCACAGAGGATTGGTGCCAACCAGCACTCATCAGCCTGCGAGGCTTTTCTTCTCACCTGCTGGGGCAGGTGCGGGCTGGGAGCTGAAGCTCTGGCTTCGGAGTTCAGATCCCAGGGAGAGGACTGGGGTTGGCTGCATGAACACAGCCTGAAGGGTGCTAGTGCACCACAGCTACCCAGGAGAGATCCCTGGAAAAAGTCTGGAACTGCCTAAGAGGCAAGAGACCATTGTTCTGGGGTGTGCGAGGAGAGGTGATTCAGAGCACTGCCTAAACGAGCTCCAGAAACAGGTACCAGCCGCGCCTATCAGTGCAGACACCAGAGATGGGCATGAAATGCTAAGGCTACTTCTGCAGCCACCAAGAAGCCTGTGCATAAGCACAGGTCACTATTCCCCTCACAGGAGCCTGTGCAGCCTGCCACTGCCACGGTCCCGGGATCCAGGAACAACTTCCCCGGGAGAACACACAGTGCACCTCAGGCAGTTGCAACATCACACCAGGTTTTGTGCTGCAGGCTTGCTCCTCATTCCGTACCCCTCCTTGGCCCCAGCCTGAGTGAGCCAGAGCACCCTAATCAGCTGCTCCTTTAACCTTGTCCTGTCTGAGCAAAGAACAGATGCCCTCAGGCGACATAGAGGCGGGGCCAATCCACAGCTGAAACCCAGGAGCTGTGAAAACAAAGAAGAAAAAGGGAAATTTCTCCCAGAAGCCTCAGGAGCAGCTGATTAAATTTGCACAATCAACTTGATACACCCTGAATCTCTGGAATACATGAATCAACAACAAATCATCACAATATTGAGGTGGTGGACTTTGTGTGATTTTGTCTGTACAGATTTGATTTTACCATTTGTCTTAGGGTTCTGTCTTCGGTTTTTTGTTTTCTTTTTTTCTTTTAGTATACTTTTTTAGTGCTTGTTATCATTGGTGGATTTGTTTTGAATGCTCTCTTCTTTCATTATCTCCTTTTTAAAATTATTTTTAATTTTTAATAATTTTTTAAAGATTTTTATCTCAATAACACATTGATTTTCTTTCTTTCTTTTTCTTTTCTACCTTTTCTTCTGAGCCATGTAGCTAACAGGATCTCGGTGCTCTGGCCGGGTGTTAGGCCTGTGCCTCTGAGGTGGGAGAGCTGAAATCAGGACACTGGTCAACAAGAGACCTCCTGGCTCCATGTAATATCAAACAGTGTAAGCTGTCCCAGAGATATCCATCTCAGCACTAAGACCCAGCTCCACTCAATGACCACCAAGCTACAGTGCTGGACACCTTACACCAAACAACTAACAAGACAGGAACACAATCACAACTGCTAGCAGAGACACTGCCTAAAGTCATAATAAGGTCACAGGCATGCCAAAACACACCACCAGATGCAGTCCTGCCCACCAGAAAATAAGATCCAGCCCCATCCACCAGAATGCAGGCACCAGTCTCCTTCACCAGGAAGCCTACACAACTGACTGAACCAACCTTAGTCACTGAGGGCAGACACCAAAAACAACAGGAACTATGAACCTGCAGTATGCAAAAAGGAGAACCCAAATCCAGTAAGTTAAGCAAAATGAGAAGACAAAGAAACACACAGGAGATGAAGGAGCAAAGTAAAAACCCACCAGACCAAACCAATGAAGAGGAAATAGGCAGTCTACCTGAAAAAAGAATTCAGAGTAATAATAGCAAAGATGATCAAAATCTTGGAAATAGAATGGAGAAAATAAAAGAAACAATTAACAAGGATATAGAAGAACTAAAGAGCACACAAACAATGATGAAAAACACAATAAATGAAATTAAAAATCCTCTACAAGGAATAAATAGCAGAATAACTGAGGCAGAAGAACGGATAAGTTACCTTGAAGATAAAATACTGGAAACAACTACCACAGAGCAGAATAAAGAAAAAAGAATGAAAATAATTGAGGACAGTCTCAGAGAGCTCTGGGAAAACATTAAACAGAACAACATTCGAATTATATGTGTCCCAGAAGAAGAAGAGAAAAAGAAAGGGACTGAGAAAATATGTGAAGAGATTATAGTTGAAATCTTACTTAATATGGGAAAGGAAATATTCAACCTGGTCCAGGAAGAACAGAGAGTCCCATACAAGATAAATCCAGGGAGAAACATGCCAAGACACATATTAATCAAACTATCAAAACTTAAATACAAAGAAAAAATATTAAAAGCAGCAAGAGAAAAACAACAAATAACATACAAAGAAATATCCATAAGGTTAACAGCTGAACTTTCAGCAGAATCTCTGCAATCTAGAAGGGAGTGGCAAGACATATTTAAAGTGATGAAAGGGCAAAACCTAGAACTTAAGATTACTCTACCCAGCAAGGATCTCATTCAGATTTGACGGAGAAATCAAAACCTTTACAGACAAGCAAAAGCTAAGAAAACTCAACACTATGAAACCAGCCTTACAGCAAATACTAAAGGAACGTCTCTAGGCAGGAAACATAAGAGAAGGAAAAGACCTACAATAACAAGTCCAAAACAATAAAGAAAATGGTAATAGGAACATACATATCGATAACTACCTTAAATATAAATGGATTAAATGCTCCAACCAAAAGACACAGACTGGTAAATGGATATAAAAACAAGACCCATATATATGCTGTCTACAAGAGACCCACTTCAGACCTAGGAACGCATACAGTCTTTCTTTATTGGACATTCCATCAAAGAACAAAAGAATACACTGTCTTCTCAAGTATTCAAGGAACATTTTCTAGGATAGATCATATCATGGGTCTCTAATCAAGCCTGGTAAATTTAAGATAACTGAAATTGTATCAAGTATATTTCCTGACCATAATGTTATGGGACTAGATATCAATTACAGGAAAAAATTGTGTAAAAAATACAAACATATGGAAGCTAAACAATACACTAACAAATAACCAAGAGATCAATGAAGAAATCAAGGGGGAAATCAAAAAATACCTAGAAACAAATGACAATGAAAACATGATAACCCAAAACTTATGGGATGCAGCAAAAGCAGTCCTGAGATGGAAGTTTATAGCCAAACAATCCTAACTCCATAAACCAGAAATGTATCAAATAAACAACCTAACTTTACACCTAAAGCAATTAGAGAAAGAAGAACAACAACAAAAAAAAAACCCAAAGTTAGCAGGAGGAAAGGAATTAATAAAGATCAGGTTAGAAATAAATGAAAAAGAAATTAGGGAAACAATAGCAATGATAAATGAAACTAAAAGCTGGTTCTTTGAGAAGATAAAAAAATTGATAAACCATTAGAGAGACACATCAAGATAAAAAGGGAAAAGACTCAAATCAATAGAATTAGAAATGGAAGAGGAGAAGTAACAACTGACACTGTAGAAATACAAAGGATCATAAGACATTACTACAATCAAATATATGCCAATAAAATGGACAACCTGGAAGAAATGGACAAATTCTTAGAAAAGCACAACCTTCTGAGACTGAGCCAGGGAGAAATAGAAAATATGAACAGACCAATCACAAGCACTGAAATTGAGACTGTGATTAAAATCTTCCAAGAAACAAAAGCCCAGGACCAGATGGCTTCACGGGGGAATTCTATCAAACATTTAGAGAAGACATAATACATATCCATCTCAAAATCTTCCAAAATATAGCAGAGGGCAGAACACTCCCAAGCTCACACTACAAGGCCACCATCACCCTGATACAACAATCAGACAATGATGTCACAAAGAAAGAAAAATACAGGCCAATATCACTGATGAGAATAGATGCAAAAATCCTCAACAAAATACCAGCAAAGAAAATCCAACAGCACATTAAAAGGAACATACACCATGATCAAATGGGGTTGCCCCAGGAATGCAAGGATTCCTCAGTATATGAAAATGAATCAATGTGATAAACCACATTAAAAAATTGAAGGAGAGTGGGAGGGAGGGAGACGCAAGAGGGAAGACATATGGGAACATATGTATATGTATAACTGATTCACTTTGTTATAAAGCAGAAACTAACACACCATTGTAAAGCAATTATACCCCAATAAAGATGTTTAAAAAAAAATTGAAGGAGAAAAATCATATGATCATCTCAATAGATGCAGAAAAAGCTTTTGACAAAATTCTACACACATTTATGATAAAAACCCTCCAGAAACTAGACATAGAGGGAACTTACCTCAACATAATGAAGGCCATATTTGACAAACCCACAGCCAACATAGTTCTAAATGGTGAATGACTGAAAGCATTTCCTCTAAGACTAAGAACAAGACAAGGTTTTCCACTCTCACCACTATTATTCAACATAGTTTTGGAAGTTTTAGCTACAGCAATCAGAGACGATAAAGAAATAAAAGGAATCCAAATTGGAAAAGAAGAAGTGAAGCTGTCCCTGTTTGCATATGACACGATACTATACATAGAGAATCCTAACGATGAGACCAGAAAACTAGTACAGCTAATCAATTAATTTGGTAAAGTATCAGGATACAAAGTTAATGCACAGAAATCCTCTGTATTTCTGTACAATAACGATGAAAAATCTGAAGGAGAAATTAAGGAAACACTCCCATTTACGATTGCAACAAAAAGAATAAGATACCTAGGAATACACCTAATTAAGGAGACAAAAGACCTGTATGCAGAAAATTATAAGAGAGTGATGAAAGAAATTAAAGATGATACAGACAGATGGAGAGATATACCATGACCTTGGATTGGAAGAATCAACGTTTTGAAAATGACTATACTACCTAAAGCAATCTATAGATTCAATGTAATCCCTATCAAACTACCCATGGCATTTTTCACAAAACTAGAACAAAAATGTTCACAATTTGTATGAAAACATGAAAGACCCCGAATAGCCAAAGCAATCTTGAGAAAGAAAAACGGATCTGGAGGAATCAGACTTCAGACTATACTCCAAAGCTACAGTAAACAAGACAGTATGATACTGGCACAAAAACAGAAATACAGATCAATGGAACAGGGTAGAAACCTGTGAGATAAACCCACGCACTTATGGTCAACTTATTTTTGGTAAAGGAGGCAAGAATATACAATGGAGAAAAGAGAGCCTCTTCAATAAGTGGTGCTGTGAAAACTGGACAGCTACATGTAAAAGAATGAAGTTAGAATACTCCCTAACACCATACACAAAAATAAACTCAAAATTCATTAAAGCCCTAAATATAAGCCAGATACTATAAAACTCTTAGAAGAAAACATAGGCAGAACTTTCTATGACTTAAATCTCAGCAAGATCCTTTTTGACCGACCTCCTAGAGAAATGGAAATAAAAGGAAAAATCAACAAATGGGACCTAGTGAAACTTAAAAGCTTTTGCACAGCAAAGGAAACCAAAAATAAGACAAAAGGACAACCCTCCAAATGGGAAAAAATATTTTTCAAATGAATCAACTGACAAAGGAATAATCTCCAAATTTTACAAGAAGCTCATGCAGCTCAATATCAAAAAAAAAAACAACCCAATCCAAAAATGGGAAGAAGACCCAAATAGACATTTCTCCAACGAAGATATACAGATTGCCAACAAACACGTGAAAGGATGCTGAACTTCAATAATCATTAGAGAAATCAAATCAAAACTACAATGAGGTTGCACTTTACACTGGTCACCATCCCATCATCAAAAATTCTGCAAACCTTAAATGCTGGAGAGGGTGTGGAAAAAAGGCAACCCTCTTGCCCTGTTGGTGGGAATGTAAATTGACACAGCCACTATGAAGAACAGTTTGGAGGTTCCTTAAAAAACTAAAAACAGAACTACCATAGGACCCAGCAAAACCACTACTGGGCATATATCCTGAGAAAACCATAATTCAAAAAGAGTCATGCACCACAATGTTCATTGCAGCACTATTTAAAATAGCCAGGACATGGAAGCAACCTAAGTGTCCATCGACCAATGAATGGATAAATCACATGTGGCACATATATAGAGTGGAATATTACTCAGCCATAAAAGGAAACGAAATTGAGTTATTTGTAGTGGGGTGGATGGACTTAGAGTCCGTCATACAGGGTGAACTAATTCAGAAAGAGAAAAACAAATACTGTATGCTAATACATATGTATGGATCTAAAAAAAATAAAAAATAAAAATGGTTCTTTAGAACCTAGGGGTAGGAGAGGAATAAAGACACAGCCATAGAGAATGGACCTGAGGACATGGGGTTTGGGATGGGTAAACTGGGATGAAGTGAGAGAGTGGCCTGGACATATATACACTACCAAATGTAAAATAGATAGCTAGTGGGAAGAGGCCACATAGCACATGGAGATCAGCTTGGTGCTTTATGACCACCTATAGTGGTGGGATATGGATAGTGGGAGGGAAATGTAAGAGGGAGCATATGGGAATATATGTATATGTATAGCTCGTTCACTTTATTATAAAGCAGAAACTAACACAAATAATATTTGGAGACTTGGAAAAATTATATATGTGTTTGAAATTTGAAGAGGGGGATTCAGATTTATATTTTATTTGTTACTTTTATTATCCCCTTATCACTACCTTTCTAAATGTATCCTTAAAAATTAAATTTGAAAGTGCAAAAACAATAGAATAGAAGGCTAATTAAATTAGTTCTATCAATTTCTGTGAGCTGAAGTAAGAACGATGGGTGGACACCATGGAATCCCAATTTTATATAATTGTAAGAGAGAATTTTCCAACAGTGAGGTCTATAATGAACTTCCCAGGTATATAGGATTCCTTGCTGAAGGTATACGAGCCTAGGCTATATAGATATGTGGTATAAAGAAAAGAGCATGTGTTTTGGTGTTACAATAACCTGAGTCCACATTCCATCTGTGCAACTTATTAGTTGTGTGACCTTGAACAAGTAACTTAAACGCCATCACTCTCAGTTTCCTTATCTGTAAAGTGTACTTCACAAGAAAGGGATTATGAGAATAAAATAAAATAAATGTTAAGCAATGAACACAGTATTTGGCATATATCAGGCCATCTTTCATATATGAGAATTGATTCATATACTAGAATGGATGGTTGGACCAAAACTAAGGTGTTTTCCAAGTCTAACAATATATGAATTCCATGGTATTTTTATTTTTACTTGAATTATACGAAAATTAGATCCCAAAGCTGACATCTGAGACTATATATAAACAAGTTATGCTTTTTTACAAATAACCAAATATTAGTATCAGATATTAGGCACTTAGGAAGTCTTAAAACAGTTTATGCTAAAGAGAAAGACAAGGATAAATTTTCCTTTCTCCTACATGTCAATCCATCACTGTAATGTCAGTATAATTTTTGATGAAGAAGCATGTCTAAGAGAGAAGACATTGCTATAATTATTATGCCTGAGCAGTGTGGCCCAAAATATCCTTTAGATTTTAAGTGTTTTTTATTAGTTTCCAAAAGCTGACATGTTTTAACGTTATGTACTTTATTCAAGTCTATGAACATCCCCTATATTTCACATCAATACTTTACTTTCAGGTCCCATATGGAGCAGTGAGAGAGAAAAACAGAGCAAGAGAAAATAAAAATGGTTAGCAAGAGAAAATCTGAACGATAACAGAAAATATAATGGAAGAGGAAGGCAAGGTAAATGCTTATAGAAAACAGGGTGAAAAATAAAGAAAACATTAGGCAACATATTGCATGCTTATTAAAATATTATCAAAAAACATTTAAATCTATTTCTCTATATTTAAGAAGTAATATCTATTATAAATCTCAAAATATCTTTCATCTTTGCAAAATATTGTTCCTACAGACTTTCAGTCTGAGCTGATAATGAGAAAGATGTAATGATGCTTTATGGCAGATACAGAATACTTAGCCATTTCATTTTCAATAATATCTTTGGTGAGTACTAGTTTGTTACTGAAGTTGAAATCAGTTTATACTTAACTAAAAAAAAAATGCATCAAGAGCAAAGTCTCTTGTCCCTAGGAAAAATGTGTCAAATAGCCTGTTTTCCTCCTCTTCTTCTCTAGTTTTCCCCTCTATGGACTCAATGTCCTCATGTTTTATTTTGACTTGACCTCACCAAAAACCCGTTTTTCAGAAAAGACACCCAAAACATTCTTGCACTTAAAAGGAAAACATGAACTTGCTTAACACTGTATATACCACAGGGAATTTTTCATTCTGACAAGGAGCAAGTCGTAAAGCCAAATAAATTATATTCAAGCATAAGCAAACTGTAAAAGGAGGTAGTTTTTAAGGCAGAAGGGTCTTTCCTTTGTGCCATATATTATGTTAAAAACAGGAATTACTATTCAATGCTTTCTTTTGGTATGAAACAACTGCTAAGCAACAAACAAAACAAAACACAAAAGCTAACAAACTACTCTTAAATATTTACAATTTTATGAGTGAACCTATTAAACTTGCTTCAAATGAATATTAAATTAATCTAGAAAGGAAGAAATGTAATTAATTCTAATTGTTTCAGCCACATCTGAAATACTTCAGGCAATCCATAATTCTAGAGATTAGTATCATAGTTTTTTTCTAAATAAAGAACAAACATAGGTACCCAAAGCAGTAGGTGTAGGTGAAAGGTTTCTTTCACTGGGATTTATTGAAGAAAAAATATTTCCCCAACAGTGGAGTTTTATGAAGGTGAATTTCTCTATGCTAATATTTGACATGAATAATTTCATATAACTTTGACTTATTAAGTATATTAAGGCCTGTTCTCTTATAAACATCAAAGAGCAGTTATAGTCTCTGTCAAAAGAAAACAGCATACAAACAAATTATTTATCAGAGGAAGAATATTCCAAATCAGAAATGTAAATAAAGGAACTAATTTTTGTTTTTGTTTCAGAATATGCTGAAAAGATACTGCTTATACTTGCCAATTATAGTTATACCTTTTATAGGTTTTTTCTTTTTCACAATTTAGAATACTATCTTCTGTAAGAAATATTTAATTTTTTCTTGTTTCATCCAATTTAATTTGTGTGACACAAAATATAAAACAAATATGCTTTAAACATTCACTATATACAGTGTGTGTGTGTTTATACTTTTCTACAGTGTACTAAAGGAAATATAATTATTGAGTACTCTAGCATTAAAAAGACTATAGTATATTTTAAATATTTTATTTTATAAAACAAAATCTTGGGAGGCAACTTACCACATCTATCATATCAGATTCCATTTCATGGCTGAGATCAGACTACAAGAAAAAGGAATACAGAAGTTATTGTATAATTGTTGATGTAAAATCTGTTATTTATTTCTTTTTTAAGGGCATGGAATAAGTATTAAATAATAATACTAGTGTGTTTCAAATAATCTATTCATTTCCAAATTATAAAAAGGCATCCTCCAGAATCTGAGGGACTAGCACCAATCTGAGAGGTCTCTGTCTTGTAACAGATGGATTTTATCCGTCTATATTTATTGTGATTGTGATACATTCGGACTTATTCCACCATTTTATTTTATCTTCTATGTTCTATGTTTTTTTCTTGGCTCATTTCCTTCATTTTCCCTGCACTCTATGAAAACCCATTTTCTTAATTTTCTTTGTTTCCTACTCTACTGGTCAAGACATTACACATTTTATGTATTCCTTTAACCTAAAAGCTTTAATATGCATAGCAGACAATCAAAACCTATATCCTTCTTGGGTCCATACAATCACGTTAAACACTTGTACTCCAATCTCCTCTTTTCAATTTTATGGTTATCATTGTTCAAGATTTTACTTCCCTTTTTTCTTCAGATGACAAAATTAGTTTTTCTTAACTGCCAAAGCTTATATAGGTAAATGACACATTTAATGATTTTCCTGACCACCACAGTTTCTTTTAAAGAAATTTATTTATTTTATGACAAATGATATACAAGTGCATGAATATCATAAATATATAGCTTGATGATGATTTTACATATGTATATACCTTCATAATCACAACACGAGTAAGAATATAGAAACTTTCCAGCACCCCATAAGGTTCTCTTTTGATCCTTCCCAGTCTATACCCCAAGTGGTAACCAATATTGTATCTCAAAATCAATTTTTTGTCTGCTTTGAACTTCATACGAGTGAAAACATACAGAACACAGTCTTTTGTCTCAGGATTTTTTTTTCAGTAACCAAACTATCTGTAAGAGTCATCCAGGTTGTTGAACACCACTTAGTTTCAGTTTTACATGATGTATCTTTTCCATCCTTTTAGTTTTAATCTCTGTGTCCTCATATGTAAAGTGTAACTCATAAAAACCATTTAGATCTATTTTTAATACAGTGTTAAAATCTTCATCTTTTAGTTGGAAGGTTAAGCTATTTATATTTAAGGTGATTGTTGATATAGTTGCATTTATATCTATAATTTTATAGCATTTGTTTGCCTTTTGTTTCATCTGTTCTTTGCTTCTTTATTCCAATTTCTTGGGGGTATTTTTTGGATTAAATATTTGCATTATTCCACTTTTCCTCATCTATTAGGTTTTGGTTTATGCTATCTTAGTATTCTTTCCATGGTTACTGTAAAGCAGGTTTTTAAAATGTGGTTTGGGAAAATCTGTGTCTCCCCAAGATCTTTCAGGGGTATTTATAAGGTCAAAATTACTTTCATAATAATATTGAGAGTATTTGCCTTTTTTATTCTCTTTTTCATTCGTATAGAGTGGAGTATTCCAGAGGGTCATGCCATTTGATATCACAATATATTAAATGCTGAAGCAATATGAATATCCAGCTATCATCTGTTAAACTATAATAAAAGGGATTTGGAAAAATAAAAGATGTAACTATTCTTATTTTTTTGTTTTAAAAAAGAGTTAGTTTTATAAAAGTATGCTATTTATTTTACCAAGTTGTAGGTTCATTATTGCAACATTTATATGAATTAATAAATATTTTCACAATTTATCAGTTTGAATTTTTAATATGGTAGCTATCAATAGATTTAACCCACAAAAACAAAGGTTCTTTGGAGTACAAAAATAATTAAGAGTGTAAATTGTTCCTGAGACCAAAAACTTCTATAACTGCTGCTGCACTACAGATTATGTGTCTGATTTATTTCAATCCACATTAAATTAGTAATTTCACCACTTCTTAAAGCCTAGAATTTTACAAAATGGCTGGAATATTGTTGTCACTTTTTTATTTTTATGAATGTCATACATTTTATGACATTAATATTGCTCTTGTTATAAATGGGCAATATTCATTTATAGTTCACCCACAAATTTACCATTTCTGGGATGCTTTATTCCTTTCTTCAGTTTCATACTTCCTTCTGAGATAATTTTCTTTCAGGCAGAAGAACTCCCTTTATTGTAGTGCAGGTCACCTTGACAAATCTTTTTAGCATTTATTTTAGTTAAAGCCTCTTAATTTTGCCTTCATTTTTGAAGGATATTTACATATATTCCTTTTTGCTTTCAATTATGAAGAATAAAACACATCAACAGGGATTTTCCCATTTCACTACTTTAAAGATATCACAAAATTATCTTCTGGATAGGGTGACCAACCATCCTGGTTTGCTTAGAACTGTTTCAATTCTATCATTGAAAGCCTGGCTTCCTGGAAAATCTCAGTCTAGAAGAAATGGTTTGTTATCCTACTGTTGGTTTCCATTGCTTCTGCTGAAAAGTCAGCTATCACTTTTATTGTGGCTCCACTGAAGAATGTTTTGTTTTCTCTGACTGCTATTTTTTCTGTCTTTGATGTTTTTAATAACTGAAATGATTTTACTGTAGACAAAATTTTGTTTGTTTATACCCTTGCTGAACTTCTTTGATGTTTTAATAACTGAAATGATTTTACTATAGATGAAGTTTTGTTTGTTTATATCCTTGATGAACCTCTTTAATGTGTGGATTTATGCATTTCATCACATTTGAAAAAAATATTCTTCGCCATTATTGCTTTAAATATTGCTCCTGTCCCATTCTCTTTATCCTTTCCTTTTGGATTACTAATTCTATATATGTTGGAACATTTAAGTAAGTCATACATGCTCTGTTCTCATTTTTCCATTCTTTTTTCTCCCAGTGGTTTAGTTTGGATATTTGCAAATGACTTACCTTCAAATGCACATATACTGCCTGCAGTTGAACCCATTTATGCAAATAGTAATTAATTTCAGATATTATATTTTGTGGTTCTAGAGTATACAATTATTTTTATACATGTTAATTACTTTTGGAATTATCCATCTTTTCATCCATTTTATCATTGTTTTCCCTCTATTTTATTTATATATTCATCATCTAGGGCCACAATAACACATTCTACAGACTGGGTGGCTCAAAAAACAAGCATTTATTTTTCATAGTTCTGGAGGCTGGAAAGTTTAAAATCAAGGTACCCACTTACTCCATTCCTGGTAAGGTCCCTCTTCTTAGTGTGACAATGGCATTTTCTTTTTGTATCATCACATGGAAGACAGAGAAAGAGTGAGTGAGAGAGCACTTTGGTCTCTTCATCCCCATAAAAAGGCACAAATCCCAACATGGGGCCTCCACTCTCATGAACTCATGTAAACCAAATTATTTCCCAAAGATCTCATCTCCAAACACCACCATATTAGGGGTTAGGGCTTCAAGATATGGATTTTGGGGGACACAAAAATTCAGTCCATGGTACTTACCATAAAATAATCACAATTATTTTGAAACTCTTCTCTGCTAACACCCATATCTGGATAATTTCTGGTATACTGCTATTAACTATTGTTTTACTTGCTTATTAATAATTTTCTCTTTGCAAATCTAGTAATTTGTATTATATTTTAGATATTGTGGATAATACACTGCAGAGGCTCTGTGGATTATGTTATTTTCCTTTAAAGTATATTAAATAATATCGTGGCAGACAGTTAAATTGAATCACCTTTATCCTACTGAGACTTGGTTTTAGACTTTATTAAGATAGTTCTTCTGGAGCATGGTCCTTAACCATAGGATAAGGCTTTTCTGAGGTCTCAACTGAAGGCTCTGAGTGTTCAAACACATCTTTTCACTCTGGTTTTCTCTAAACTCAAAGCTCCATTTCCCAAGAACTGTGCATCCTCTGAAATATTTACCTAGCATTCTAGCTTCCCCACAGCGATTTTCTGATACACCTACCAGAGGCTTACTCTGAAAATGCAATGCCTAGGAATAGGTTAAATAACCAATGGAAATTTTATTCAGATATTTATAACTCTTTCTCTGTGGTTTTCTCCTCTCTGGGAATCATCCCTTCCCTAGGGCCCAACTACCATGGTGGCCCTGAGATCATCTTCCCAGTTTGGCTGCTATTTTATCCTTGTGCTCTGTTTCTCCACATTTGTTTTGAAAACCATCCTTGGGGGGAAATCCAGGCTAATTTTTGGACTCACTTCACATATTTTCCTTCTCTCAATGTTGTAACCTTGCTTGTTTTTCAGTGCTTACAAACAGTTATTTTATACATTGTATCCAGGTTTTATAGTATTTTTATGGTAGAAGGATAATTCTGATACTGGCTATCACTCAGCATAGCTTGTTACCTTACCATAGCTTCTTACCTTACCATAGCTTCTTACTTCTCGTTCCTTCCCTCAAGATTTCTTTAATTATTTTTTATCAGTAAGGGCATATGAATAGTAAACTTCTGCAATCTTTTTTTAAAATATCTTTATTTTGTCCTCTCTCTTTAGTTAAAGAATTCCAACTTAAAGGATATTTTCTTCAGAATTAAAGATATTTGATTATCTTCTGGCATTTACTTTTGGTGATGAGAAGACTATTATAGTTGATCTGTCTTTTCTCTGAGATAGATATTAAGAGTGTTCCTTTATCTTTGATGGTAATCAACTTCACTCTTATGTATATTGATATGTATGTAGTTCTTTATTTTGTTTTGCTTTACTCTGTTGGAGATATGCTGAATTTCCTGAATCCAAGGATTCATACCTTTCATCAGTTCTGGATAATTTTTAATGAGTCTACCTTCAAATATTGCTTCACTTCCATTATCTCCCTTTTCTCCTTTGGGAATTCTAATTTAGGTATATGTTGAATTTTCTTATTAAACCATAAACATTTTAACTTCTTTTTCCTATTTTATCTCTTTCTATATAATATTATACATTCTTGATTATTTCCCTCCTTAGATGCTTTTAGTATATGTTTAAATCATCCTGTGTTTAAATTTCAATTACTAAAGTTTTCTTTTCTCAGAATTCTATTTTGGTTATTTTTAAGATCCTCCTTTTATTTTTCCATATTTCCTTCTACTTACTTATATTATGATTTTTAAAACAAATTATTTCTTCTTTTTTAATAATTTCAAGGATATTTTATTTATAATGACTTCCATGTTATATTATTTTTATTTGTTGGGATGTCAATTTTTGTGAGACAATTCTCCACATGTTTCTCATGTGTCTATTTTTTTGTGAGGAGAGGCTCTGACTACATTTATTCTGAATGATCTTCTCAAGGATGCTAGTATAACAAATAACTTTTCATGATACAGATAGTCTATAACTCTGGCACAAAGGGCAAGCCTGCTTACTTCCCATCATAAAAGATTCTGGTTCTCTAAATTCAGGTTATTTTTTTCTGCAACACAACCCACTTTGTGTGCAGGTGACACCTGCTTCTTTTCACATCATCTTGTGATAATTGGGGCTCAGGGAATTTGCCTAAGACAATAATTATACTCTAGCTACTGTTATTGCTGTGAGTAATGAAGTCCATTGTCTCTGACAAGGAGTCTTATATCTTCTGGGATCTATAAAATGGTGGCAGGTTAAACTGTTAGTTTGCAACTGTTGTAGGTTAAAATCTGATGGTTTCTTCACAGTTTTGATGACAAGGTTGGGTCACTAATAGAGACACGGTTTTCTGGGACAGTAAGAATGCAAATCAATTAGTGGTAATTGAGGGAAGTCCATGAGAATAGGTTGCAAACATATTAACTAAATTTCATAGTCAAATAGGCAATAAATGTTTCTTCATTTCTGGGGAAAAACGTGACATTGTAACTACTGGAATATGAAACACCAGTTTTGTGACAGTGGAAGGAGAGCAACAACTTTTAACTCAGGGAGGAAGTACCTCAGACACCAGGAGGCACAGGAGAGGAAGATATGTTAATAAACTTTGTCTTTCATGATCACACCTGGTACCTTCCTCACAAAGGAAAACACCACAGTGTGGTTCTTCCAAACTTTTAAGCACCCTTCAATCTAACTGATATGCCTTACATTTTGAGGGTTTCCTTAAAGACTGGTTTCATTTTTATCTCTGCAAGAGTCCAACAGGTTTTACTGGTTATGCATGTGTTTTGTGTTAATTTCTCAGCTTTCTGTTCTCTCACCACACTTGTTGTATATTTCAGATAGTACATATGAAAAAGGTACAGGCTTGGATTTATAACTTCTTATGAATATTTTTCCACTAATATCTCAAAAGGGATCAAAAGATTCTCTGCTGGGAATTCCCTGGTGGCCCAGTGGTTAAGACTCTGTGCTTTTACTATCTGAGGGTGCAGGTTCAATCCCTGGTTGGGGAATTAAGGTCCCATAAGCTGTGCAGTGCAGCCAAATAAAAAGCTTCTCTGCTGCTTTCCAGGGATGATGGGCAAAACATTTTTCAGGCTAATTACATGAACATGGAAGCACCTTGAGTCCTGTCAACTTATGTAGAGATTTCTTTTCTAGATCCCCAATTAAAGCTTAATATGTTATATAATCTTCTATATTTATAGGTTAAAACCCTGCCCTAACTGCCTAAGATCTATATCTGATACAGTTGGCTACTGCACATTTAAACAATTTCTACTATTCTCACTTTGAATTCACTATTTTTATATGGCATCAGGGATTTCTTTCCTCATTTTGAGCTTATATATATATATATACATATAAGAATTTTTGATATATTTTATCTGGAATTTCTATGTTTATGGATAGGATGGGAATATCTTCAGCACTAGCTCAGGCTACCATATTAACCAGAAGTCTCTATGTGTGTTATTAAACATCGAACACAATATTTATTATCAAGAAGTAATTTGGTTTACACTATTTGTCATGTTAAATGCTTTATTAAATTCTGGACATTTCAATTCAGAAAAGCTGATGCAAAAAGTATCAAATAACAGAAAATATGTTTAATGGAATATTTACATATTAATGTGTAGGTAAGCAAAATGGCAGAGTAGGCAGGTCCAAGATTCTGTCTCCCCAAAGAAACATTTAAAACATGCAGAAATTGTGAAAACCAACTTTTTCAGAACTATGAAAATAATTAAATATTTAAAGCAACAAGACAAATGCTGAATCAATATAAAGGCAACTTTCAAATGGTAAGAAAATGTTGTGGCAATTTTAATACATTTGCCCCACACTTTCTTTAGTTTAGCAGCAGTCTTGAAGACAGTAATCTCTGTTCCCAATATGAGAACCTGGTGCCTGGTTTCCAAGGGAACAGAACAGACTCTAATCACAAACTATTGTGTATATCTCCTCTAACATGTCTGGAGTCTACCTGAAGAACTAATGGAAGGTACTCATCTCTATTTTGCAAACTTAGAACAGACTCAGGCTGAAAAAGTGGCAGGCATTGCTCAAAAATATTTTAAAGATAAAAAATTACTGTAGATGCCTGGGGAAAAGATTACATTTGAGGCATACAATAGACCACCTAGAGTCAGGTAGGAAAATCTGAGAAAAGTTTCTTTAGGAATTAGCACATTCAAATCACCCATGTATACATGGGAAGTTAGAAAGTGACATGCATGCCCAGGGCAAGACAAATACTCAGAAAAAACGCTGAGAATACATTAAGCTTTCACCTAGAGTTGTACTCTAATGTTAGTACAAACCTAGCTGTGTGTTGAAGAGTCCTAGCACAGAGTTATCTGTAAAGACTTGTAGAGGTGGAATTTTTTGTTCTATTTTTAGCTGTTGGTATTCAGGAAATCTTTCAAAACACTAGCTGAACACAAGCTAAATGAATAAAGACTTTAATGGCAACACAAGAAGAGGAATATAGTATTGGTAAAAATAATTTGAAAAAGTCAAATACAAACAGACCACAACAGGCTTAGGCAATAAAATAAAAATAGCAAACCCTGGTAAAGAAGAGTCTGATTCAAGAATTACCTACATTAGGACACTCAAATGTCAATTTTCCTGCAAAGCAAATCAAAAAGCATACAAAGTAACAGGTAAGTATGGCACATACAAAGGAATAAAATAAGTTGACAAGGACCATCCCTGAGGAGGCAGACTTTCAACTTACTAACCAAAAACTTTAAAACAACTTCCTTAAATATGTGCAAACAGTTTAAAGAAAACATTGACAAAAAACTAGAGGAAATCAGAAAAATGATATATGAAGAAAATGAGTATCAATAAAAAAATAGAAATTATAGAAGGGAACAAATAAATTCTGGAGCTGAAAAGTAAAATAAATGAGGGAAGAATTCACCAGAGTGGTTTAAAAACAGATTTGATCAGGTAGAAGAAATAATCAGTAAACTTGAAGGTAGGACAATTGAAATTACCATGTCTGAGATCAGAAAGAAAAAAAGAATGAAGAACAGTGAACAGAACTAGAGACCTGTGGGATACCAGCAAGCAGACCAACATAGGTGAGTCCAAGAAAGAGAATAGAGAGAAAAATAGAATAATGTAAAGAATATATGAGAAAAAAGTTACAAAAACTTCCCAAGTTTGATGAAAGATATGAATATACACATTCAATAAACTCAATAAATTCTAAGTAGGATAAACTAAAAGAAATCTAAAAGAGATGTAAACAAAATGTCAAAAGCCAAGGACAAAGAGAGAATTGTGAAAGCAGCAAGCAAATCATGACTAAAGGGAATTCTCCATAAGATTAATAGTTTATTTCTCATTAGAACCATGGAGGTCTGAAGGTAGTGGGATGATATATATATAACCTGCTGAAAGCAAAAAGTAAAATCTGTTAGCCAAAATTCTATATCTGGCAAAATAGTTCTTCAAAAAGGAAGTAGAAAACAAGAAGTTCCCAGAAAAACTAGTAGACCTACTATATAAAATATCTTAAAGGAAGTCCTTCAGGTTGAAACAAAATTATGCTAGACATTACACAACACACTGAACCAACCTTAACCACTGGGGACAGACACCAAAAACAATGGAAACTACGAACCTGCAGCCTGCAAAAAGGAGACCCCAAACACAGAAAGTTAAGCAAAATGAGAAGATAGAGAAACACAGAGCAGATGAAGGAGCAAGAGAAAAACCCAGCAGATGTAAAAAATGAAGAGGAAATAGGTAGAATATCTGAAAAAAGAATTCAGAATAATGATAGTAAAGATGATCCAAAATCTTGGAAATAGAATGGAGAAAATACAAGAAACGTTTAACAATGACCTATAAGAACAAAAGAGCAAACAATCATGAACAACACAATAAATGGAATTAAAAATTCTCTAGAAGGAATCAATAGCAGAATAAGTGAGGCAGAAGCATGGATAAGTGATATGGAAGATAAAACAGTGGAGATAACTACAGCAGAGCAGAATAAAAATAGAATGAAAAGAAAAGAGGACAGTCTCAGAGATCTCTGAGACAACATTAAATGCACCAACATTCGAATTGTAGGGGTCCCAGAAGAAGAAGAGAAAAAGAAAGGGACTGAGAAAATATTTGAAAAGATTATAGTTGAAAGCTTCCCTAATAGGGGAAAGGAATGAGTTTAAAAAGTCCAGGGAGCACAGAGAGTCCCATACAGGATAAACACAAGGAGAAACACACCAAGACACATACTAATCAAACTATCAAAAATTAAATACAAAGAACAAACATTAAAAGTAGGAAGGGAAAAACAACAAATAACACATAAGGGAATCTCCATAAGGTTAACAGCTGACTTTTCAGCAGAAACTCTGCAAGCCAGAAGGGAGTGACAGGATATATTTAAAGTGATGAAGGAGAAAAACCTACAACCAAGATTACTCTACCCAGCAAGGATCTCATTCAGATTTGACAGAGAAATTAAAAGCTTTACAGACAAACAAAAGCTAAGAGAATTCAGCAACACCAAACCAACTTTACAACAAATGCTAAAGGAACTTCTCTAGGCAAGAAACACAAGAGAGGAAAAGACTTACAAAAACAAACCCAAAATAATTAAGAAAATGGGAATAGGAACATAAATATTGATAATTACCTTAAATGTAAAAGGATTAAATGCTCTAATCAAAAGACTAGACTGGCTGAATGTATACAAAAACAAAACTCACATATATGCTGTCTACAAGAGACCCACTTCGACCTAGGGACACATACAGACCGAAAGTGAGGGGATGGATAAATATATTCCATGCAAATGAAAATCAAAACAAAGCTGGAGTAGCAATTCTCATATCAGAAAAAATAGACTTTAAAACAAAGACTATTACAAGAGACAAAGAAGGACACTACATAATGATCAAGTGATCAATCCAAGAAGGAGATACAAAAATTGTAAATATTTATGCACCCAACATAGCAGCACTTCAATATATAAGACAAATACTAAGACCCATAAAAAGAGAAATCAACAGTAACACAATCATAGTAGGTACCTTTGACACCATACTTTCACCAATGGACAGATCATCCAAAATGAAAATAAATAAGGAAACACAAGCTTTAAATGATACATTTAACAAGATGGACATAATTGATATTTATAGGACATTCCATCCAAAAGCAAAAGAATCCACATTCTTCTCAAGGGCTCATGGAACATTCCCCAGGGTAGATCATATCTGGGGTCACAAATCAAGCCTTAGTAAGTTTAAGAAAACTGAAATCATATCAAGTATCTTTTCCTAACACAACGCTACGAGACTACGTATCAATTACAGGAAAAAAATCTGTAAGAAAAACAAACACATGGAGGCTAAACAACACACTACTTAATAACCAACAGATCACTGCAGAAATCAAAGATAAAATCAAAAATTACATACAAACAAATGACAATGAAAACACAATGAGCCAAAACCTATGGGATGCAGCAAAAGCAGTTCTGAGAGGGAAGATTATAGCTATACAAGCCTACCTTAAGAAACAAGAAACACCTCAAATAAAGAACCTAACCTTACATCTAAAGCAACTACAGAAAGAAAAACAAAAAAATCCCAAAGTTAGCAGAAGGAAAGAAATCATAATTATCAGATCAGAAATAAAGGAAAAAGAAATGAAGGAAATGAGGGAAAACATCAATAAAATTAACAGCTGGTTCTTTGAAAAGATAAACAAAAAAATTGATAAACCATTAGCCAGACTCATCAAGAAAAAAAGTGTGAAGACTCAAATCAACAGAATTAGAAAATAAAAAGGAGAAGTAACAACTGACACTGCAGAAATACAAAGTATCATGAGAGATTACTGCAAGCGACTCTATGCCAAGAAAATGGACAACCTGGAAAAAATGGACAAATCCTTAGAAATGCACAATCTTGCGAGACTGAACCAGGAAGAAGATGATACAAATAGATGGAGAGGTATATCATGTTCTTGGATTGGAAGAATCAACATTGTGAAAATGACTCTACTACCCAAAGCAATCTACAGATTCAATGCAATCCCTATCAAACAACCACTGGCATTTTTCACAGAACTAGAACAAAAAATTTCACAATTTGTATGGAAACACAAAAGACCCTGTATAGCCAAAGCAATCTTGAGAATGAAAAATGGAGCAGGAGGAAGCAGGCTCCCTGACTTCAGACTATACTACAAAGCTACAATAATCAAGACAGTATGGTACTGGCACAGAAACAGAAATATAGATCAATGGAACAGGATAGAAAGCCCAGAGATAAACCCACGCACATATGGTTACCTTATGTTTGATAAAGGAGGGAAGAATATACAGTGGAGAAAAGACAGCCTTTTCAATAAGTGGTGCTGGGAAAACTGGACAGCTACATGCAAAGGAATGAAATTAGAAATTCCCTAACACCATACACAAAAATAAACTCAAAATGGATTAAAGACCTAAATGTAAGGCCAGACACCATCAAACTCTTAGAGGAATACATAGGCAGAACCCTCTATGATATAAATCACAGGAAGATCCTTTTTGACCCACCTCCTAGAGACATGGAAATAAAAACAAAAATAAATAAATGGGACCTAGTGAAACTTAAAATCTTTTCCACAGCAAAGGAAGCCATAAACAAGACGAAAAGACAAGCCTCAGAATGGGAGAAAATATTTGCAAATGAAGGAACTGACAAAGGATTAATCTCCAAATTTTACAAGCAACCATGCAGCTCAATATCAAAAAGCAAACAGCCTAATTCAAAAATGAGCAGAAGACCTAAATAGACATTTCTCCAAAGAAGATGTACAGATTGCCAACACATATATGAAAGAATGCTCAACATCATTAATCATTAGAGAAATGCAAATCAAAACTACAATGAGTATCATCTCACAGTGGTCAGAATGGCCATCATCAAAAAATCTACAAACAATTAATGCTGGAGTCCGTGTGGAGAAAAGGGAGCCCTCTTGCACTGTTGGTGGGAATTTAAATTGATACAGCCACTATGGAGGACAGTATGGAAGTTCCTTAAAAAACTAAAAATAGAACTACCATACTACCCAGCAATCCTACTACTGGGCATATACCCTGAGAAATCCATAATTCAAAAAGATTCATGTACCAAAATATTCATTGCAGCTCTATTTACAATAGCCAGGACATGGAAGCAACCTAAGTGTCCATCATGGGATGAATTGATAAAGAAAATATGGCACATATACACAATGGAATATTACTCAGCCATAAAGAGGTACGAAACTGAGTTATTTGTAATGAGGTGGATGGACCTAGAGACTGTCATACAGAGTGAAATATGTCAGAAAGAGAAAAAAATTCCGTATGCTAAGACATATGTATGGAATCTAAATAAAGAAAGAAAGAAAAGAAAAGGTGAGAAGAACCTATGGACAAGACGGGAATATAGATGCTGACCTACTAAAGAATGGATTTGAGGATATGGTAAGGAGGAAGGGTATGGGACAATGTGAGAGAGTGGCATGGACATATATAAACTCCCAAACATAAAATAGATAGGTAGTGGGAAGCAGTCGCATAGCACAGGCAGATCATCTTGGTGCTTTGTGACCACCTAGAGGGGTGAGATTGGGAGGGTGGGAGGGAGGGAGATGCAAGAGGGAAGAGATTTGGGGACATATGTATATGTATAACTGATTCACTTTGTTATAAAGCAGAAACTAACACACCATTGTAAAGCAATTATACTCTAATAAAGATGTTAAAAAAAAAATCCCAAAAAGGAACCAAAAGTATGCTAGACAGAACTAGAATCCATATAAAGAAATAAAGCTCTCCAATAAACGTAAATACATGGGCAAAGAGAAAATGCAGTATCTTTGTTATTTTGGTTCATAACTCTACATTTTCCACAGTATTCAATAAACAACTGAATAAAGTAGTTAAAATCTATCTAAAACCTATGTTACCGGGCAAATAATGTATAAAGATTTAGTTTGTGACTTTGATAACAGAAAGGGGAGACTGAGCTGTGTAGGTGTGGGATGCTTATATGCAATTGTAGTTAAGTTGGTATTAATTCAAATTATATTGTTTCAACTTTAAGATATTATATACAATCCACATGATAACTACAAAGTAAGTATCTATAGAGTATACATAAAAGGAAATGAGAAGGAAAGAAAAATGTATCACTGCAAAAATGAACACAAAAGAAGTTAGTAATGGAGGAAACAAGGGACGAAAGTCTATAGGACATAGAGTAAATAACAAAATGACAGAAGTAAGTCCTAATTTATCTTTAATTAATTTAAATATAAATAGATTAAATATTACAGTCGAATGGCAGAGATTGTAGAATGAAGGAAAAATTCAGCTATCTGTTGCCTAAAAAAAGACTTACATTAGATCCAAAGACACATAGGTTTAAAGTGAAGGGATAGAAAATTGCATTGCATGTAAATAATAACCAGAAGAGAACTGGAGTGGCTATACTAATATCACTGAAAATAAACTTAAAGTCGGAAGCTGTTATAAAAGACAAAGAAGGATATTATATAATATATTGATAAAATGTTGAATTCACCAAGAAAATATAACTATGATAAACATATATGTACTTAAAAACAGACCTCCAAAATATACGAAGAGAAAAAAAACATTGACAGAATCGAAGGGTGAGATAGTTCAACAATAATAGCTGGACACTTCAGTGTTCTACTTTTAATAATGGATGAAACATCTAGACACATGATATATAAAGAAATAGAGCACTTCAAGAAAAATATAAACTAATTAGACCTAAGAGACATATAAAGAACATGCTACCCATCAACAGCAGAATACACAGTCTTCTCAGGTGCACAGGGAAGGTTCTCCAGGAAGATCATATGTTAGACCACAAAACAAGTTTAAATATATATATATATATATATTTTTTTTTTTTGCCGTATGCGGGGCTCTCACTGTTGTGGCCTCTCCCATTGCGGAGCACAGGCTCCAGACATGCAGGCTCAGTGGCCATGGCTCACAGGCCCAGCTGCTCCATGGTATATGGGATCTTCCCGGACCGGGGCACGAACCTGTGTCCTCTGCATCGGCAGGCAGACTCTCAACCACTGCGCCACCAGGGAGGCCCTAAATACATTTTTAAAGAGTAAAATTATACAAAATATCTCATAACTGCAATGGGATAAATTAGAAATCAATAACAGAAAGAAAACCAGAAAATTCACAAATATAGGGAAATTAAACCACATACTCTTAAACAACAAATTGTTCCAAGTAAGACTCATAAGGGAAATCACAAAATACTTAGAGAAAAATGCAAATAAAAACACAACATATGAAAATTTATGTGATGCAGTGAAGGCAATGATCAGAGTAATAGATATGTCTATAAATACTTATATTAAAAAAAGAAGACAGGTGTCAAATCAAGAATCTGAATCAACATCTTTAAGAACTAGGAAAAGAAGAGCAAACTAAACATAAAGCTAGCAGAAGGAAGAAAATAATTAGGATTAGAGTGGACATGGAGAATAGAAAAACAATAGAGAACTAATGAAACCAAAAGTTGATTCTTTGAAAGGAGCAATAAAGTTGACAAACAGTTAGTTAAGCTGATAAAGAATAAAAGAAGAAAGACACAAATAACTAAATCAGAAACAAAGGTGAGGACAACACTACCAACCTTACTGGAAAAAATAACACATAATAAGAACAATTTTATACAATTGATCTTTGAACAATTCAGGGGTTAGGGCTGCTGACCCTCCATACAGTCAAAAATCCACATATAACTTTACAGCTGACCCTCCATATCTGCAGTTCCACATCGAAGATTCAACCAACTGTGGATTGTATAGTACTCTAGTATTTATTTCTTGAAAAAAATCTGCATATTAGTGGGCCCTCACAATTCAAACCTGTGTTATTCAAGGGTCAACTGTACAAAAATATTAGATAACCTAAATAAGGTAAAGTAATTCCTAGAAACACACAAATTATCTAAACTGACTAAAAAAGAAATAGAAATATCAAAAGAATGATAAGTAAAGAAGAGTTTGAACCAGTAATCAAAATCCTCTGGACAAAGGAAAGTCTAAGGTTCAGATAGCTCTAGTTAATTCTATTAAAATTCAAGAATTAACACCAATCCTTCTCAAACTCTTCTGAAAAGTTGAAGAGGAGGGAACACTTCCTAACTTATTCTATGAAGTCAGTATTACCCTTATATCAGAGCCAGATAAACACATCAAAGAAAATAAAATTGCCAAAAAAATACCTGTTATAAATATAGATGGAAAAATCCTTAACAAAATGCTAGCAAACTGAATCTGAAAGCATGTTAAAAGGATATGTCATGAACAAGTGGAATTCAACATAAGAAAACAAATCAATGTAATATACCACATTAACATAATGCAAGGGAAAACCACAGCTCATAACAATCGATGTAGGAAGAGCATTTGATTAAATCCTACACCTTTTCATGACAAAAACACTCAGAAAACTAGGAATAGAAGAGAACACCTTCAAAATGATAAATTCCATTTATGAATAACCCACAGCTGACATTATACTTAATGGTGAAAAACTGAAGGTTTTTGTCTTAGGATCAAGAATAAAACAAAGATGACCACATTCACCTTCTTTACCTGTTTCACATATGTTGAATGTTCTATTTAGCAATTACTGGAAGTTTTGGCCACAACAGTTAGACTTAAATAAGAAATAAAAGTCATCTACATTGGAAAGAAGAAAGACAGTATCTCTTCTCAGATGATATATTACATATAAAAAATCTAAAGAATCCAGAGGAAAACTATATCAGATAACTTTAAAAAATCAGGAAAGTTACAAGGTTTAAGATCAACATAAAAAATCAGTTTTATTTTGCCAGCAATGAACTATTCAAAAAGGAAATTAAGCAAGCAATTCCACTTGCAGTAGCATCCAAAAGAATCAAATACTGAGGAACAAATTTAAACAAAGAGGTGAAAGATTTTTACACTGAAAGTACAAAATATGGCTGAAAAAAATTAAAGACCTAAGTAAATGGAAAAACATCCATGTTCACAGGTTGCCTCTTTGATCTTTATTATTTCCTTCCTTCTGCTAACATAAGCCTCCATTAGCTTTTCTTTTTCAAGTTTCTTTAAGTGTAAGGTTACATTGTTTATTTGAGATTTTGCTAGTTCCTTGAGGTAGACCTGTATTGCTATGAACTTCCTTCTTAGACCTGCTTTTGCTGCATACCATAGATTTTTGTATGTCATATTTCTGCTTTCATTTGTTTCTACATATTTTTGAATTTCTTTTTAAACTTCTTCACTGATTCATTGGTTGTTCAATATCATTTTGTTTTATCTCCACTTTTTTGTGGTTTTCCCTGTTTCCTCTTGTAATTTATTTTTAGTTTCATAGCACCATGATCAGAAAAGATGCCTAATATGATTTCAATCTTCTTGAATTTACTGAGATTTGTTTTGTAGCCTAACATGTTACATATCCTGGAGAATGTTCCATGTGCACTTGAGGAGAATGTGTATTCTGATGCTTTGGGATGGAATGTTTTGTATACATCCATCAACTACATCTGCTCTAATGTATTTGTTTGTTTGTTTGTTTTTCTTTGTTTTTTTGTTTTTTGGATTTTTTTTGCCTCTCACTGCTGTGGCTTCTCCCATTGTAGAGCACAGGCTCCAGACGTGCAGGCTCAGAGGCCATGGCTCACGGGTCCAGCCGCTTCGCAGCATGTAGGATCTTCCCAGACTGGGGCACGAACCCATGTCCCCTGCATTGGCAGGTGGGCTCTCAACCACTGCACCACCAGGGAAGCCCTCTAATGTGTCTTTAAAGGTCTATGTTTCCTTATTGATTTCCATCCAGATGATGTATGCATTAATGTAAGTGGGATGTTAACGTCTCCTAAAACTACTGTGTTGCTGTCAATTTATCCCTTTAGGTCTGTTAATATTTGCTTTATATATTTTAGTGCTTCTATGTCGGGGCAGCATATATATAAATATAATTGTTATATCTTCTTGGTTGACTGACCCCTTTATCATTTTGTAATGTCCTTTTTGCCTTTTATTCATGGTCACAGATTGGAAGACATACAATTAAGATGTCAATACTACACAAAGTGATCTACATATTAAATGTAAACTCTATCAAAATTCCAACTACCCTTTTCAAAGAAATGGAAAAACAGATCCTTAGACCTATATGAAATTGCAAGGGCCCAAGAATAACCAAAATAATATTGAAAAAGAAGAATAAATCTGAAAAACTCACATTTCTTGGTTTCAAAACTTAAACTACTGTGGTAATCAAGGCAGTGTGGTACTGGCATATAGATAGACATAGGTCAATGGAATAGAGTTGAAAGTCTAGAAGTAAACCCATAAATCTCTGTTCAATTGGATTCCAACAAGGGGGCCAAATCCATCAGGAAAATATAATCTTTTCAACAAATGGTTCTTGAACAACTGGAATGCCACATGGAAAAGAATTAAGTTGTATCCCTACTTCACACAATACACAAACATTAAATCAAAGTTCTTTTGGGTCTTTGAGAAGATACACAAAATTGATAAACCATTAGCCAGACTCATCAAGAAAAAAACTGAGAGGACTCAAATCATTAAAATTAGAAATGAAACAGAAGAAATTACAACTGACACTGCACAAATACAAAGGATCATAAGAGACTACTACAAGCAACTATATGCCAATAAAATGGATAACCTGGAGAAAATGGACAAATTCTTAGAAAGGTACAACCTCCCAAGAGTGGACCATGAAGAAATAGAAAATATGAACAGACTAATCACAAGTAATGAAACTGTTATTAAAAATCTTCCAACAAATGAAAGTCCAGGACCAGATGGCTTCACAGGCGAATTCTACCAAACAATTAAGGAAGAGCTAACACCCATCCTTCTCAAACACTTCCAAAAAATTGCAGACGAAGGAGCACTTTGAAGCTCATTTTATAAGGCCACCATCACCCTGATACGAAAACCAGACAAAGATATCACAAAAAAGAAAATTACAGGCCAATATCACTGATGAACATAGATGCAAACGTCCTCAACAAAATGTTAGCAAACAGAATCCAACAACACATTAAAGGGATCATATGCCATGATCAAGTGGAATTTATCCCAGGGCTGCAAGAATCCTTAAATATACACAAATCAATCAATGTGATACTCTGTATTAACAAATTGAAGAATAAGAACCATATGATCATCTCAATAGATGCAGAAAACGCTTTTGACAAAATTCAACACTGATTTATGATAAAAAACTCTCCAGAAAGTGGTAATAGAGGGAATCTACCTCAACATAATAAAGGCCATATATGACAAACCCACAGCTAGCATCATTCTCAATGGTGAAAACCTGAAAGCTTTTCCTCTACAATCAGGAAAAAGACAAGGATGTCTACTCTCACCACTATGATTCAACATAGTTTTGGAAGTCCTAGCCACAGCAATCAGAGAAGAAAAAGAAGTAAAAGGCATCCAACTTGGAAAAAGAAGTAGTAAAATTCTCACGGTTTGCAGATCACATGACACTATACATATAAAACCCTAAAGATGTCATCAGAAAACTACTACAGTTCATCAATGAATTTGGTAAATTTGCAGGGTACAAAACTGATGTACAGAAATCTTTTCACTTCTATACATTAACAGTGAAAGATCAGAAAGAGAAATTAAAGAAACAATTCCATTTACCATTGCAGCAAAAAGAATAAGATACCTAGGAATAAACATACCTAGGGAGGCAAAAGACCTGTACCCAGAAAACTATAAGATATTGATGAAAGAAATAAAAGACGACACAAACCAATGGAGATATAGATATGTTCTTGGTTTGGAAGAATCAATGTTGTGAAAATGACTATACTACCTAAAGCAACCTACAGATTCAATGCAATCCCTCTTGAATTACCAATGGTGTTTTTCACAGAATTAGAAAAAAAATTAATTTTTATGTTAACACAAATGACCATGAATAGCCAAAGCAATCTCAAGAAGGAAAAATGGAGCTGGAGGAATTAGGTTCTCTGACTTCAGACTATCCTACAAAGCTACAGTAATCAAGACAGTATGGTACTGGCACAAAAACAGAAATATAGATCAGTGGAACAGGATACAAAGTCCAGACATAAACCCATGCACCTCTGGACACTAATCTATGACAAAGGAGGCAAGGATACACAATGGATAAAAGACAGTCTCTTCAATAATTTGTGCTGGGAAAACTGGACAGCTACATGTAAAATAATGAAATTAGAACACTCCCTAACACCATGCAAAAAATAAACTCAAAATGGATTAAAGACCTAAATATAAGATTGGACACTATAAAACTCTTAGAGAAAAACATAGGCAGAGCACTCTCTCACATAAATCAGAGCAAGATCTTTTTTGACCCACCTCCTAGAGTAAGAAAATAAAAACAAAAATAAACAAATGGGACCTAATTAAACTTAAAAGCTTTTGCACAGTACAGGGAACCATAAACAAGACAAAAAGACAACCCTTTGAATTGGAGAACTTATTTGCAAATGAAGCAACTGACAAGTGATTAATCTCCAAAATAAACAAACAGCTCATGCAGCTCAATATCAAAGAAACAAAAAACCCAATCTAAAAATGGGCAGGGCTTCCCTGGTGGTGCAGTGGTTGAGAGTCCACCTGCCGATGCAGGGGACCTGGGTTCGTGCCCCAGTCTGGGAAGATCCCAAATGCCACGGAGCAGCTGTGCCTGTGGGACATGGCCGCTGAGCCTGCGCATCCTGAGCCTGTGCTCTGCAATGGGAGAGGCCACAACAGTGAGAGGCCCGTGTACCACAAAAAAAAAGCAGATGACTTAAGTAGACTTTTCTCAAAAGAAGATATACAGATAGCCAAGAGGCACACGAAAAGATGCTCAACATTGCTACTTATTAGAGAAATGCAAACCAAAATTACAGTGACATACTACCTCACCCTGGTCAGAATGGTCATCATCAAAAAATCTACAAACAATAAATGCTGGGTTGGGTGTGGAAAAAAGAGAACTCTCCTACAATTGTGGTGGGAATGTAAACTGATATGGCCACCTTGGAGAACAGTATGGAGGTTCCTTACAAAAGTAAAAATACAAGTACCATATGACCCAGCAGTCCCACTCCTGGGCATATACTCAGAGTAAACCATAATTCCAAAAGATACATGTACCCCAATGTTCATTGCAGCACTATTTAAAATATCCCAGACATGGAAGCAACCTAAATATCCATCAACAGAGGAATGGATAAAGAAGATGTAGTACATATACACAATAGAATATTACTAGGCCATAAAAAGGAAAAAAATGTGCCTTTTACAGAGACATGGGTGGACCTAGAGACTGTCATACAGACTGAAGTAAGTCAGAAAGAGAAAAATAAATATTTTACATTAATGCTTATATGTGGAATTTAGAAAAATGGTACAGGTGAACCTATTTGCAAAGCACAAATGGAGACACAGACGTAGAAAACAAACATATGGACACCAAGGGGGAGGAGGGGTGGGATGGATTGGGAGATTGGGATTGACATATGTACACTACTATGTATGAAGTAGATGGCTGGTGAGGGTCTACTGTATACCACATGGGGAAAAAAGACAGTACAATCTGTTTGCAGGACATATATTGTTAACCTTAAAAATGCATTCCAATATACATCAGGTGCAGACAAATACTATTTCATTCCACTTATACAAGGTGCCTAGAATAATCAAATTCATAGAGTCATAAAGTACATTGGTAGATGCCAGCGTTCAGGGGCTGGGGTGGGGTAGGGAGGGGGAATGGGGAGTTAGTGTTTAATGAGGACAGAGTTTCAGTTTAGGAAGGTGAAAAATTCGGGAGATGGATGATGGTGAGAGCTGCACAACAATGTGAATGTACTTAGTAGCACTAAACTGTACAGTTAAATATGGTTTAAAAAGTATGTTTTATATTATGTGACTTTTACCACAATAAAAGTTTTTTTTAAAACTACATAAGGATTCTGAATAGTAAATGAAAGCAAGTAAAATGTGTATAGGAGTCAATATTTTGACATATGACTCCATACAGTTGAGTTTCCTAGTTTTGGGTTTTATCACTCATGACTTTGCCCTGACGGTAAGATCCAGTTGCTGAGAAGCAAAGCAATTGAGGCAGTTCTGGAGGCTAAAATTGTTAGATACCTAGTCTTCTTGTTCAGAGGAATCAGTAATAGAAAGCCCTGGGGGCTGAAGATTGAGGAAATAATCTTTGTTTAGAGAAAGTTGGAGAAAGGTTCTCTAGTCTGTATATGAATACTCAAAAAATTCACGCTTGCCCCTGAGCTAAGCATGAGAGAAATTGTGGTCTGAGCCTAACCAGGTTGATCGCTTGCTAATTAATTCACACTTAGTAGAATATATTCCAAGTACACTGAAAAAACACAGTTAGTAGGATATATTCCAAGTTCATAAAGAACTTCAAAGAAATCTTGAACTTAAGTTTGTTGTTCATGGTGGCATTGGGGTTGTAATTATAAATTATTTTAGTGGCTTGTACAATAGAATAGAGCAAATGAGCAAATACATTAAAGTTGTGGGTGCTAGGCTCCTAGCTATGAGTAAAATGACATGAAATATAAAATAAAGGAAGGTAAGAAAGAGCCCTATGGAGTTTGGTTTTAGTTGGAAAGATCAGTATGAAGATGTGATTAAAAATATGTCTAAGGGCTTCCCTGGTGGCGCATTTGTGCCCTGGTCTAGGAGGATCCCACATGCCACGGAGCCGCTGGGCCCGTGGGCCGTGGCCACTGGGCCTGCGCGTCCGGAGCCTGTGCTCCGCAGCGGGAGAGGTCACAATGGTGAGAGGCCCGCGTACCACAAAAAGAGAAAAAAAAATATGTCTAATACTCCGTTACTTGCCCTCTCCTCCCCTCTCCGCCTTCTTCTCCCTCCTAACCCTCCCCCTCATCTTCCTTCTCTCTGCATACTAAATCTATCTACTGAAAAGGCCTAGAAACGATGATACCTCTGTACCATAAAGCAAACCTCATGCTCAGGTTTTTGCCACTAATACCATTCCCAACTAAAGTGAACCAGAGATCTTTGAACAAATATTTTATTTCAAGTCTGGAGGAAAATAAGCCTGGAAAGTATTTTTATTCCAGAAATCAAGGAAGTGATCAGAAACTAATATGATCATGTCAGAAAGACAAAGGAACTGGCTTGAATGGGTTCCCACTGACTAAATTTTGGACAAATAAAGCAATGATGTAGTAAGGGATTATGACAATGATATTTTGAAAATCTATGAGGTTCTGGTCTAGATAATATGGAGTAAGTGGACTCCTTTCTGTCTGTCCCACTATGAAATAATTAACTTAGGACAGAATGCTTGGATCAGGTATTTGCTGACTAAAAAAATAATAATAACAGGTGGATTGGAAAAGAAGGCTATATTTTAATGTACCACAGAACCAATAGCAAATTTAGTATGTTTTTCCTCTAGCGATAACTGGTCTGAATTCAATGCAGACTTAAACTGAGAAGTGTTAATTACTGTGGACCAAGGAAGCTCCAGGAAGGCAAGAGGAGTGGGAAATGGAATCTTCTAGCTCTCAGAGAGTATATGGAAATAACAAGGATATTTTTCTCTCTTTTTTCCTTTTCTTCATTCTCTTACACTCCAGCATGCAAGCAAATCCTGTAGTGGCAGTGGCAGTAGCGACAAGGGCCAGCAAGAACCTAAAGCTCTAACAGAGGGCATTTTGCTCTTCATCAGAGGTTTTGGTCCCTAGAGTGAGGTGTGAACACATATTGTTTTATTTCTTCTCATGATGCTGCCCCTGATGAGGATATACTTTTGGAAAATGTGAAGTAGAGGAAGGTAAATAAAGTCTCAGCTCTCTGGCCAGAGAATCAGAAAAGGGGAACCTCAGGGAACTAAAAGATCATAGAGAGAGGGGCTTAGGGAACTTACCTATTAAAGGTGTTTATAAACTCCGGATCTGATCCTTGAACTGCATATTTATAGATATAACCCCAAAGAGCATGCACAGATTGTGGGTACTGGACTATGGGAGAGACCTCTGCCTTATTCCCATAATGGTTACTGTGTAGTGCAAACATAAAACAGATAGAGCAACACTACAAAACTTTTTAAAGTTGAACTTATATTGGAGCCACTACCTACATAAGGCTGTTCAAAATGTGTCACTTGAGTACAAAATGAATAATTGTATACTAACACAAAAATGCCATATAATTGCAAAAAGACCAAGAGGCACATAATATAATGTTCAAAAATCCCAAAATAGAAATCCATTTCTGAAATGGCAGTGTGAGGAGCTCCATGGACCAAGCCCACAGTGAAACATATACACCTATTGAAAATTATTTTTTAACAAACCAACAATTTAAATTTCTGGAAAGTTTCCTAAGTGCATACAGTAAGTAAGTATTGGGTTGGCCAAAAGTTTCATTCTGGTTTTTCCATAAGATGTTACGGAAAAATCCAAATGAACTTTCTGGCCAACTCAGTAAGTAAGTAAGTAAGTAAGTAAGTAAGTAAGTAAGTAAATAAATAAATAAGTAAATAAATGTAGTTATTTATTTATTTTAGAAAATCTACCAAATCTTGGTAAGAAAGAGGATAGTCAGTGGCACTTGAGCTATGGTATGATCCCTCCTGCACCCACCTCCCAGCTCAGTGTGATGGAAGTTCCTCTCCAGGTGAGTATTATCATGAAGATTAGGCTCCATCACCACCAGCTCTTAATCAAGGGCCACAGTATTTCCCACTGGAGGAACTGGCCACCAGCAATTCTCATCCTCCCCAGCTCCATATGGCAAAGACTAAATTCTAAGTGACTGTACCAAAGAAGCTGAGGCTCCCTTTCTCTACCCAGCCTCCATTTGTAGAGTGTAAGCAATACGTCATATGTGGCAGGCAGAGAATACTGGGGACCAAGTCATCCTTCACCATAGCTCATTTCTAGGGTGGGAGCTCCACCCTGGGAGATGTAAACCAAGAAGGCAGAGGCTATACTTCCCATTCAGTAACTTGCTCATAAAATAGGACTATTACTCCATGAGAAATAAGCCATGGTCTCTGTCCCTAGATCCAGAGCTGTGGCTCAGATATCTTGCTCAAAGAGAGAGACACAATGTAAGAACAGACAGCTCCAAAGCTCCCTCTAAAGGGATTGAATTTACTTAGAACAGACTATGGGGAATTTTGTGCCTAAGGGCACTCTCAGAAACAATCAAGATTTTAGTGGTAAGTAAATAAAAGGAGGCTGTCAACTCTAGTTTCAGGGAGTACCCAGGGAAACAATAGCAAAGAAGACCTCTCCTGTGGTCAGAACAAACTTCAAAAACTGGCCTTAAAAAACTATACCTGCAGGGGGACTTCCCTGGTGTTCCAGTGGTTAAGATTCCATGCTCCCAAAGCAGGGGGCCTGGGTTTGATCCCTGGTCAGGGAACTGGATCCTGCATGCCACAACTAAGAGCCCACATGCCACAACTGAAAGAGCCCATATGCTGCAACTAAAAAAGGAGCCCACATGCTGCAACTAAAGAGCCCATATGCCACAACTAAAAAATATCTCGCATGCTGCAATGAAGATCCCACATGCAGCAATGAAGATCCTGCAAGCTGCAGTGAAGACCCAGCACAGCCAAATAAATATTTTTTAAAAAAACAACTATCCCTGCAGAGAGGAATGAATTAATGCATCAGATAGACTTTGGAAAAAAAAACATTACTGGAAGTAAAGAGGAATATTGTATAATGATAAAAGGGTAAATTTGTCAGATAGTTATAAAATTATAAACATATATGACCTTAGAACAGAAACTAAAATACTCAACACAAAGGCTGACCCAATGGAGAAGTACAATCGACAATTTAACAATTATTTGGAGACTTCAATAATCCTCTTTTTATATTGGAGAGAATAGCTAGATAGAAGAACATAAAGGAAATGGGAGAATTGGACAGCACTATACTAAAAGTAGATCTAACAGATATGTGTAGAACATTCCACAAAAAAATAGGGGAATATACATTTTTCTCATATGCACTTGAAATATTCTCCATGATAGAACATAGGCTAAACCATAAAAAGTCTGACTAAATTTGAAAGAATTAAAATCAGGCAAAATATATTCTCTAGCCACAATAGATATAAATTAGAGCTAAACGTAAAAAGAGAATTTGTAAGATTCACAAATATTTGGAAATTAAAAAATACATCACTAAATAACAAATGAAGAAATCACAGAGCAAATTAACAATACTTTGAGGTGAATAAAAATAAGGACACAACATACCAAAACTTATGGGATGTAGCTAATGCAGTGATTACAGGGATATTTACAGCTGTATATGGCTATATTAAAATGGAAAAAAAAAGGACTGACACTAGAAAGGTGATGGAATAAAAGTTTTCAACCATCATCTCCCCACAGAAAATAAATTTTGACAATCATTCATGGACAAGAGTACCTTTGTGGAAGTCTAGGGGTCCAGAGGAGAAGTTCAAGCACACTGCTGGAGCAAAAGAATCCAGCACTACATGCATTAAAGAAGGTAAAAAAAGAATAGTTTCACATTACCCACACCTCCCTCAAAGTGACATAGCTCAGTGCCAAGAGAGACTCTCTTGGACTGTGATTTCTACCATGGAGGAAAGTGACAGTATAGTGAGTGAGCTCCCAGCTTCCCGAGTTGTGGGGGAAACTGCCTAAGAGGCCCATATTTTTCTCAGCCCACCCAGGACACTGAACTAATAAGTACAGCTGAAGGGTTGGGAAAGACTGGAAACACAACAACCAGGGTTCAGAATTCATCAAAAGGCTGCAGATCTTACTAAACACTTCATGGTCTACAGGAAGCCTGCCCATGAGCTCATTAGGATGCCTTTCCTCTGCATCTTATCCCCATTCTCCTCCCCCACGGATGTCCTGCTGTGCCACCATGGTGTTTACGTGTGAGCCTTTGTAAATGGCTCACAAGAATGCACAGAAACCTGGCTCAAATCTGCAGTATTAGAAAAAAGCAAAACAATCTGAGCATTTCAGGGCACCATCCTAGGGCAAACAACTAGAAGGCTCTCAACACATGACCTGGTTGTGTGGGCCCAAGAAAGGACACACAATCTTAATAATTCCTCACCAAGTGTGAATAAGAGGTGTGAGCAGGAACTTCTATAGAAAAGGTCTGAGAGAGCTTCAGAATCCCCAGCAAGGCTGATTGCTGAAGGTATTTCTCTCCCAAAGCCAGTTGGTAAAGACTGGAAGAGGTGGCTGATTTTTCAGATACAAACACAGTAACACAAGAATTCAAGGAGCATGAAAAATAAAGGAAACATGACATCATCAAAGGAACATAATAATTTCCCAATAACTGACTCTAAAAAAATGGAAATCTATGAATTGCCTGACAAAGAGCTCAAAATAAGTATAGTAAGGAATATAAGTGAGCTATAAAAGAATACATATAGACAACAAAATCAGGATTACAATATATGAACAAAACATAAAGTTTAACAAAGAGATAGAGATCATAGCAAAGAACAAACAGAAATTATGGAGGTGAAGAACACAATGGATGAATAAAGAAATAGGGAGTATAAACATCAGACTTGACCAAGCAGAAGAAAGAAACTGTGAACTTGAAGACAGAACACTTGAAATTATACAGTTAGAAGAGAAAAAAGAAAAAATGAAAAGAAATGGAAAAAGTCTAAAAGAGTTATGGGACACCATCAAGAGACCTAATATACATGTAATTGGAGTTCCAGAAGGAGAATAAAGAAAGGAGCAGAAAGATTATTTAAAGAAATTATGGCTGTAAAATTTCTAAACCTGGGGAGGGATATGAACATACAAGTTCACGAAGCTCAAAAATCCCCAGCCAGGTGCAACCCAAAGAAGACTTCACCAAGACACATTAAACTGTAAAAAAATCCAAAACAAAGAGTGAATTTTGAATGTAAAAAGAGAAAAGAGACTCATCACATACAAGAGAAAACCAATAAGTCTATGAGTGTATTTCTTATCAGAAACCTGGCAGGCCAGGAGACAGTGGAATGATATTATCAATGTGCTAAAAGAAAAAAAAAATAAAAACAGCAAAAAAAAAAACAACCTGGCAACTAAGAATTTTTACCTGGAAAAGATATCCTTTAGAAATGAAGAGATATTTTCCTGGACAAGTAAAATCTAACAAGGTTCATCACCACTAGACCTGCCTTACAAGAAATATTAAAGGGATTTCTTCAAGGAAATGAAAGGATACTAATCAGTAACATGAAAACATATGAAATATGAAAGTATAAAACTCACTAATAAAGGCAAGTATATAGTCAGATTCAGAGTAACACTGGAAGGAGTAGTGTGTGAATAAAATTAAACTGTAGATTTAATGTAAAAGACAAAAGTATTTTAAATAACTATAGCTACAGTAACTTGCTAATAATTAAAATATAAAAGTTGACATCAAAAACATAAAATATGTGTGAGGGAATAAAAGGGTAGAGCTTTTGTATGCAATGAAGGTTATCAGCTTAAATGACAGTTATAACTACAAGATGTTTTATGTAAGCCTCATGGTAACAAAAAAGCAAAAATCTATATAAGAAAAAAATATAAAAGAAAGAAATTAAAGCATACTATTACAGAAAATCATCAAATAATAGAGGAAGACAGAATAAGAAACAAAAGTACTATAAAACATTCAGAAAGCAATTAACAAAGGGCAATAGTAAGTACTTACTATCAAAAATTACTTTAAACAGAAATGAAACAAATTATCCCATCAAAAGTCATAGAGTAACTGAATGGATAAAAAAATGAGACCTAAGTGTATGCTACCTACAAGAGATACACTGGAGTTTAAAGGATACACCTAGGCTGAAATTGAAGGGATGGAAAATGATATTCCATGCAAATGGAAACCAAAATAAAGCAAGAGTGGCTATACTTATATCAAACAAAATAGCCTTTTAGTAAAAAACTGTAATAAGAGAAGAAAAGACATTATATAATGATAAAGAAGTCAAGTCAGCAAGAAGATATAACAGTTGTATGAGATAGATAAATAGATAGGTATAGATAGATAGATACACATAACGAATATGGAGTTTGAATGAGTAATCAATAATGAGAAACCAATAATGAATGAGGGAATTGAATTAGTTACCAAATATCTCTTAACAAAAAAGTGGATGAGATGGCTTCACTTGTGAATTCTATTAAATATTTAAGAAAGAATTAACACTAATTATACATAAACAGTTCCAAGAAACAGAATAGGGACTATTTCCCAATCACAATTTATTTTATATCAAAACCATAAAATAACAAGTAGAATAGAAAACTAATGAATAAAAATTTATAAACATCAAAGCAAAAACCCTCAAAAAAATACTAGCAAACTGAATCCAGCAAAATATAACAAGATTGTCCACCATGTCCAAGGGTGGTTTAATATACAGAAGTCAATTACTGTAATGAACCACATCAAAATAATAAAGAACAACAAAAAACCTACAACATCTGAAGAGATACAGGAAAAGAATTAGACAAAATTCAACATTCCTTCATTTTAGTAAAAAACAAAACACTCAAGAAATTAGGAATAGGGAAGGAAATTTTGCTGTTTGCAACAACATGGATGGACCTGGAGGGTATTATACTTAGTGAAATAAATCAGACAGAGAAAGACAAATATGTTATCACTTATACATGGAATCTAAAAAATAAAGGAATGAATATAACAAAACAGAAACAGACGCACAGATAGAGAGAACAGACTACTGGTTAACAATGGGGAGAGGAGAGGAAAAGTGGGGTGGCAAAATAGGGATAGAAGATTAAGAGGTACAAACTACTATGTATAAAATAAATAAGCTACAAGGGTATATTGTATAGCACAGGGGATATAACCAATATTTTGTAATAACTAAATGGAGTATAATCTGTACAAATTTTGAATCACTATTTTGCACATCTGTAACTAATATAATACTGTAAATATACTATACCTCAATTAAAAAACCTTAGGAATAGAAAGGTGATTCCTCAATCCAATAAATAGCATCTACAATAATCCCACAGCTAACATCATACTTGATGGTGAAAAACTGAATGCTTTTACCCTAAGATATGGAAAAACATAAGGATGTTCTTTCTTACAACTTCTTACTGAGGGTGCTAGCTAGAGGAACTAGGCAAGAAGATGGTATGAAACACATTGAGACTGTAAAGAAAAAAGTAAAATTCCATTATTAGAACTAATAAACAATTTAAGCAAGTTTGGAGAATACAATATCATTATTAAAAAATCAAGTGTATTTCTATACAGGAGAAATAAGCAAACCAAAAATAAAATCAAGAAAATAATTCCATTAATAATGTCACTGAAAATAATAAAATAATTAGGAATAAATTTAACACAAGGAGTGAAATACTTATAATTTGAAAGCTACAAAATATGTTAAAAGATATTAAAAGACGGGGACCTTGAAGATGGCGGAAGAGTAAGTTGCGGAGATCGCCTTCCTCCCCACGGATACACCAGAAATACATCTACATGTGGAACAACTCCTACAGAACACCTACTGAAGGCTGGCAGAAGACCTCAGACCTCCCAAAAGGCAAGAAACTCCCCACGTACCTGGGTACGGCAAAAGAAAAAAAGAAAAAACAGAGACAAAAGAATAAGGACGGCACCTGCACCAGTGGGAGGGAGATGTGAAGGAGGAAAAGTTTCCACACACTAGGAAGCCCCTCCGCGGGCGGAGACTGCGGGAGGCGGAGGGGGGAGCTTCGGGACCCCGGAGTAGTGCACAGCAACGGCTGCGGAGGGCAAACCGGGGAGATTCCCGCACAGAGGATCGGTGCCGACCGGCACTCACCAGCCCGAGAGGCTTGTCTGCTCACCCGCCGGGATGGGCGGGGCTGCGAGCTGAGGCTCGGGTTTCGGTTTTGGACGGAGCACAGGGAGAGGACTGGGGTTGGCGGCTTGAACATAGCCCGAAGAGGTTAGTGCACCACGACTAGCCAGGAGGGAGTTCGGGGAAAAGCCTGCACCTGCCGAAGAGGCAAGAGACTTTTTCTTCCCTCTTTGTTTCGTGGTGCGCGAGGAGAGGGGTTTAAGAGCGCTGCTTAAAGGAACTCCAGAGACGGGCGCGAGCCGCGGCTAAAAGCGCGGACCCCAGAGATGGGCGGGAGACGCTAAGGCTGATGCTCCCGCCACCAAGGGGTCTGTGTGCGAGCACAGGTCACTCTCCACACCCCTCTTCCACGGAGCCTGTGCAGCCCACCACTGCCAGATTCCCGGGATCCAGGGACAACTTCCCCGGGAGAACGCACGGCGGGCCTCAGGCTGGTGCAACGTCACGCCGGCCTCTGCCGCAATGTCACGCCGCCTCTGACGCCACAGGCCCGCCCTGCACGCAGTGCCCCTCCTTCCCCCCCCACCGCCGACCTGAGTGAGCCGGAGCCCCCGAATCAGCGGCTCCTTCAACCCCGTCCTGTCTGAGCAAAAAACAGACGCCCTCCAGCGACCTACACGCAGAGGCAGGGCCAAATCCAAAGCTGAGCTCCTGTGAGCTGTGAGAACAAAGAAGAGAAAGGGAAATCTCTCCCAGCAGCCTCAGAAGCAGCGGATTAAAGCTCCATAATCAACTTGATATACCCTGCATCTGTGGAATACCTGAATAGACAAGGAATGATCCCAAATTGAAGAGGTGGAATTTAGGAGCGAGATCTATGATTTTTTT